>NC_085951.1:12585378-12888409 GCF_963556715.1 Cydia fagiglandana
ATCCGTGGATCCGGACACACGGGTAACACGGGTACACGGATCTTAATTACACGGATCCTAATTATCCGTTCCGAACGGGCCACAAATCCGGTTTCGTGTAGCACGAGAACGGGGCCCCGGCAACGGGTACCCGAAACCCGGACCCGACCGCGAGCCCTAGTCCAAATAAGTGAATAATAGGGAATATTACGCGAAACTCTGCGAAGGGGGCGTTACTATCACTATCCGTAACAATCTGGGGGTCTACTGCAAAACAAGAAAATCGAAATTTCGTTATCTAACCTCTCTATCACTCTTGCATATTCGAGCGATAAAGAGGCAGATAACAAAATTTCGATTTTTGCGTTTCAAAAAATATTTAATATTGTCCTTCGCTGTCTGAAAACAGGATAGGTATTTGTAAATCACTTTTCTCTAATAACAATTCTCAGTCATCATCATCATCATTTCAGCCTATATAGGTCCCACTGCTGAGCACAGGCCCCCTCTCATGCGCGAGAGGGCTTGGGCTATAGTCCCCACGCTAGCCCAATGCGGATTGGGGACTTCACATACACCTTTGAATTTCTTCGCAGATGTATGCAGGTTTCCTCACGATGTTTTCCTTCACCGAAAAGCTAGTGGTAAATATCAAATGATATTTCGTACATAAGTTCCGGAAAACTCATTGGTACGAGCCAGGATTTGAACCCGCGACCTCCGGATTGAAAGTCAGACGTCATATCCACTCGGCCACCACTGCTGCAACAATTCTCAGTAGTGGGTTTAATTCCTAATTAATTTTCTTACCAGTCTTCGCTGTGCTCCCACTCCACCAAGTGAGCCATCATCGGGGTTCCCAAAGACACTGGGAATTGGATGTGCGGGTAGATTTCGGCCAGGTGCGGGTTTAAACCGGCCTCGTACAATCTGAAAGAAAGTTTTATTTGAAAATAATGCACAATAAGGGGTCATCCATTAATTACGTCACACGAATTTCTAGGTTTTTTGACCCCTCCCCCCCTCCTTGTCACACTTGGTCACATTTGGCAAACCCCTCCCCCCTAGTGTGACGTCACATTTTTTCTACGAAATTGCCAAATCGAATTAAGTAAGTACCTAAGTATTATTAATATTTTATCAAAATATGTTTGACGATATAAATATTATTTATTTTATAACCCAAAACTGCTTAGGAAAGAAAATTAAACGAATAAAAACGATTATCGTTTTAAAAACTTGTTATTTAAATGTACAGCGATTAAAATAATTTAAATAAATTTTCGGTTACTGATGAACTTAAAGTGACGTCACAAAGTTTGTGTCTCCCCCCTCCCCCATGTCACAATATGTCACATTTTCTTGACCCCCTCCCTCCCCCTAAACGTGTGATGTAATTAATGGATGACCCCTAATGTACTAATAATAAGACTGCAATAACTTCCACTGTACTGTACCATATGTTCTTGTAAATAAACGTTCATTCATTCATTCATTTATAAGAACCGTTAATAATAAATGCCGTTTTATTATCTGTTACGAGTGTTACGTGACCATAATAATTAATAATCTAAAAAGTTGATCTCTTTTCTTCCTCGCGTTATGTCGGCATTTTTGCCACGGGTCATGGGAGCCTGGGGTCCACTTGACAACTAATCCCATGATTTGACGTAGGCACTAATTATCTAAAAAGCTAATCTAACACTAATCTATAAAGTTGATCAAAGTGATGTTAATTATTACTTGGACTTTTATTGGTATTGTAATTAAAACCGTCAAATTATAATATCGAATAATCATTCCTTGAAGAGCAAGTTTGAGTGTTAAACTTAAAACCTGCGTTCACTTTTTGTTAAAATCCATTTAGTTTTTTTAGCCGAACTTCGGTTGACCAAGTAAATACGTACAATAGAGAATACTCACTTTCCTAAAGCAGTAAGGAAGACCTGGACATTGTCCTCATGTCCCTTCTGCGTCAGCGGTACATTGACGACGTCCTTCTTCAGGGAGCGCCTCAAAATGGCCTGCAGCAGACCATGGGGCGCGATTTCGATCGTGATGGCGTTGTGATGGATCAAGCGGGAGGCTTCTTCGAAGAGAACTGGGCTCTGTGAAGGTCAGGTCAAGTTATAATGGATTGATGAAGATATAATCCCTCTTCTTCTTCTTCTTTATATTTAAGAGCTGTGCTCTTGTCGGCGGAGCAATCTCCAACTCGTCCGGTCCTCTGCCAAGCCCTAATATCTCAAGCTGTGGCCAGATCTGGCGTATGCGTCGCGAATGCATATGTTTGCAAAAGGATCGCATGCATTATGCAGCCCAATCTGCAGTGTAGGCACATGTAGTGCGCTTATGCGCTAGCAATTCACACTAAACTTGTCCATGGTTCAGATTCAGAAATCACGTAGGTAGGTGTTTTTACCGTTTTGTTAAGTTACGTCAGTTTACTTATTGAAATGGAATAAAGTCCTAAGTATTGACATTCTGTGATAAGTAGTGATAACAGTATTAGAAGACATTGATGATAACTAACTTACCAGAAGATTGTTGGTGTGGTACTCAGCAGAGGAGAACTCTGCCTTCTTGTCGTGCCAGAACTGTTGGGGCACTGACGTGGACACCCACTTCTCCGAACGAGGTTTGGGGTCGGGGATCACCTCTTTGAGGTACTTCAGGAGGGTAGGACCTGAAGAAAATTGCAAAATTGAAGAAAATATACTAAATGGAGTCGAGAAGTTGCGCGCGAGAACGTAACTCATGCTAGACCGACAGGAAAGGAAAACCGAGGAAAATGGATAAAGTGCGAGAGATGATATGAAATGAAAGAAAGGTGACCGAGATGTATGGAAGAAAAAGACATGCTGCGCCAACCCCAAATGAATGGGGAAAGGGCAAGCGAATGATGATGACTTACCAGCTTCAGCAATATATCTGGAGTGATAAGCAATGTTGGAGCAAGGGACTTCCTTGGCGAAGATGCCCTTGGCAGTGAGTTTGCCGACGAACTCCTTCATGGCATCAGCTGGGCCGGAGATGGTGCTGGACTCAGGGCCGTTGCGGCAGGCTACTTCGATCTCGTGGGGGCACATTGTCTTCATCTGGTAAGGATAGTTGATATTAGGACCCCCCCACATCTAGCGTCTTTCGAGCGTCGGCGTCTACAACTCTATGGCCGCTGCTCGACGCAACGTCGACGCAACTGCGCAGCGACGTCATTTTCCATAGCGCTGACCAGACGCCGACAGACGCCGACGCTCGAAAGACGCTAGATGTGGGGTTGTGGGGGGGGGGGGGGCTTAGTTGTAATGACCTTAGCGTAGAGGCAGGAGCAAATGGAAAGCTCACTGAATAAATGTTCAACAACGAAAAGGACCTAAGATTTTTGTAGAAAACTAAATGCAGATGGAAATAATAATCATTAAACATCGCTTAATCAACTGTGTTGTGAACAGCTCATTTGAGGTCCGTTAAGAGTCTAAAAGAGCAGGCTAACCATAAGTTACAAGTGAATTTCAATCCCATAATGCAAAAAAGTGAAGTAATCTTCTTCTTTGTCTCCCTCATTATTTATCTAGGTGCATCCTCATCTACTACTTCCGAAGTACAGCGGACCTCCGGGTCCGCTGTTCCACTATTTTTTTTACTCCGAACGATCTTTTGCATCCTCTTTTGTAGGAAAGACCATTGTTTATTATGAATCACTACTTCCAGCCAGCTTTTAACAGTATTTTTCAATGTTTTACAAATTATTGAAAGTGCTTCTAACCTGTTTGTATCCAAGACCGACAGCAGCCATAGATCCTTTGATGAAGGGAGTCTCAACAGAGGCCTTGCCGCGGTAGTACGCGGCCAGGATCATCTGTTCCGCGGTGAAGCAGCCGTCTGCGTATGCGCAACCGAGCTCGCCTACGCTGTGACCTGAGAAGACATAACTTGTTGTAGACTTGTAGAATAAAGAGCAAAGGGTGAGAAGCCGGAATTAAGATACCCCACGGACTCAAAATATACTCTCAAATGATTCACTGGGATGCCAGAAAATGTTAAAAGAAAAAGGACAGTGAACAAACGAAATAAAGCCATTCTTCTGGATTTGAACTTCTATCTGGAACCAGAGTTTGGCACTAATACGCCACAAGAATGATTAGAAAATTGGTGAATAATATTAGCATAAATTATTTAAAACCTGATTTTGTGAATCAGTCTTGAAAGTAGTCAGAACTAATGGCACTTTCTAAATTATTGCTTATTTATATTATTTAAGTACTCGTCATCGAATTAATGATTAAATCTGTTCGGTTTTTAGAATTTCTATCAACACAGAAGGTTGTGTTTACTGTTTACGTGAATCTACATTCATAAACTGCTTACTTACCAATGATATGATCAGGCTCAATGCCAAGAGACTTCAGCACATCAGTGAGACCAATCTGGACAGCGGCGATGCCGATGAATGAGTGGAGGATGTTGTCGTAGATCTTTGGGTCGGGCTCCGTGATGATTCTGGTCAGGTTGATGCCTTTGGGCTCAAGGGCTTTGTGGCATCTGACAAGAAAATATGAGAATTGTTAGTGGGAAGGACGGCTAAATTAAAACGACGCGAGAACAGTATCATTGTAGCAAATATCTTTAATTTCTAACTTAGTCATCTTCATCTGATACTATACCATCTTAATGTGTAAGACAAATACTTCTTTAGAATTACAAAAATAACTGGTTGTACGCTGCCACAAATCAACGGCCATATCGAACGATGACGAAAATTAAGAATTGCAATATCCTATTATAATCACGCACTAGAGTTAACATTGTTGCTTTAAAAGAGTTACATCTACTAGAAATTAGTATAATATGGTGTATCTACTTACTTGTGAATAGCAGCAGCGAAGATGGGAATCCTCATGAGCTGCGTGGCCATGCCGGCCCACTGCGATCCCATGCCAGAGTAGACGAACCAGACCGGCCTCTTCAAGCCAGAGAAGTATTCCATGCTGCGGGCCATAGACTGGCTCTTTGTAGGGGTTGAGCCTGCACGAATACGTTTGTTAATAACAACCATATTGTCAGTGTATCAAATCTAACTGTAAGCGTGGCATGGACAGTTTTGGCATTCGGACCGAGGGCTGGGAGAAACGCGCCGCGCACCTGAGTGGCGTCATGAATTAAACTCGGAACTTCTAAGCATGACGATGACTGGCTGGAGAACCTTAAACGGAAAAGTCTTCATCGTCCTCTACCGCCTCCTACCGACTCGCGTTTTGTGTGCGATCGATGTGGCAAGAAATCCCGCGCTGCTACTTATAGGAATTTATAGCCATCAACGGCGATGCGGGACCCCATAAACACACAAGCGCCGCAACAAGCATCTACAACAGATGAGGTGGCCAATGATGATGATGATGATCAAATCTAACATAACATATGAATGGTTGGTATCGACCATTGCTAAAGATGATAGAGTAGAAAATGTACCGAGTTACCGAGTTACAAGAAACAGAATGATAAAGGGCGCATCTTAGCTGTGATAACTTTATGTTTCCATAGCGTCGTCAGAGCTGCGGACATCTTGTCAATACAGGGCGTTTTTGGGACAACTAGCTATATTGTGCGAGGTGATTATATAGGCCATACTGAACAACTTTTACCCAAATCCAAAAAAAATTTGGGCTTCTCATAGAAAACGTCGACATCCACTCGACCAAAACGGCCAAAAAAATTTTGTGATTTCAGAGTTGGTCCCATAGAAAAAGTTATTCAGTATGGCCTATATAATCACCTCGCACAATATGGCTAGTTGTTCAAAAACCGCCCTGTATACTCATGCTACTATCTAAAGTCTTTTCGCATGAACCTTGTTAAGATTTAGTAAAAGCATGAGAGCAAAGTGGACTCGCTGTCATCGATTTTTGGTACAGTCAGCCAAAAAAGTGGTCTACCACTTTTCGACTCTATCATCTGATTGATAGAGTCGAACAGTGGTACACCACTTTCTTGGCTGACCGTACCTAACTTGTTGGCAGCAGGAGTACAAACACTATCGAATGTGAAAATAATTCATATAAATCCAAACATTAGCAATTCCAAACATTAGGAAATACTTACGCAGCAATGTGTATCCCCTAACTACATGTCCACCGATATCCTCATCATGTATGGCGTGCCACAGCCTCACTTGCTCAGCATCCACCGTCCGCGACTCCAAGTCGTCCAGGATCTTGGCTACGGCGGACTCCGTACGACCAGATACGCAGACTAGGCGGGGTAGGTCGTCTTCTGGTAGGCCGTTGTTGATCTGATGAGAGAATATGCTTAAGTTCTAAGAGTTCAGAAAAACTTGGTTTCAAATGCCATACATTGATGTTCTGAATTATGGGTTCGCTTTGTTTAGTGTTGGTTTTGATAGCCGACCTTTCAGAAGCGGATGTTTTGGTTCGTTTTTAAAGCTGTCTTACGATGCTACTAATGAATCTCACAAATAGCTAATGCACCTATTTTTTACGATGCTACTACTTAATGAGTACCAAAAATTGTAATATTTTTGGGCTAATAATTTGGCTTAAACTTGTAAATGGCAGATTGTGAAGGTAAAGTAAACTGACATTCTCTTGTTTTGCAAAACATCAAAAGCTACCTCACGATTACCTCAGATTTTACCCGACTATAGCACAGCAAAATTATGCAATAGAAAAAAACGGAATTTGAGGTTACTTTTGATTTTAATTTCGACTGTCTTTTATTGAGGGGAAAAATTAATCTAGTAGATTTTAGTCTAATCTTACCTTAGGCCTTGCCACATTCTTCAGCAGCACGTGAGCGTTGGCACCACCAAATCCGAAGCTATTGATGGAGCACATCCCCTTGTTCCAAGGGTGCTTCTCCGTGACCACCTGGAGGTGTCCGTTGACGAGGGCCTCCACGCCCTCTCGGGGGGTGTGGTAGTTTAGGTTGGGGGGGATGAAGCCGGTGGTGTAGGCGATGCACATCTGGGAGATAGAAATAAGTTAGAAGAAACGTATATGAACATAAAGTCTCTTTTGTAAATATCCCATATAAAAATATTCCGTCATATTTTGATTTTGATGGAAAGACTTTATTTCTGCTTTATTAGCGTAGCCTTGTGTTATTTGCTATGATTCAGATTTTCAAAAACGATTAAAAAAATAGTGTGAAGCTGAATTGCTCTATTTTCGCAACCAAGTTTTACTAATTGTGTAGGTAAAAAGGAGACTCAAAGATTTTTAAAAAGTTGGAAGCATTTTAATTTTTGCCTACATTTATGCAGATTCACCACAGCTTTGCATACCTATGTAAGTGCTAAATATAATCCAAGATAGTAAGAATAAAAAAGCATGCCAGAGTTTAAGTATTTTCTTTGAGTGTGCACAATTTTCAGCAAATCCTAGTGCAATGCATTAAGATTTTATTCATCTATTTCTTTTTGGCTCACTAACTGTATCCTCTATCCGTGAAATAAGAAAGCAAGTGCACTTTTTTACCACTTTTATACAGCGTTTTGGTCCGAACGCGTATTAAATTATTCTGTGAAGACGTACAATGGCCAGCTTCTACAAAGCTTTAAGTCCTTAATATATTACTGAGAAATTCGCTCGAGTTCTGTTTGGAGCGCTCTATAAGCTTTACGCTGGAGAACATAATGGAATACTGGCGGAGTCAAATGTAAAACTCAACTGATTTTATTAAATTAAGCTTGCTCGGACTGAATGTAAATTATTTGTGTTGTCAATGTACCTACCTATGTGCAAACGAGAAGTAAAGTAAGTAAGTTTATTTGTATCTTAATGTGGTTACCTTGGCTACAGAGCAGAGACCAGAAGCCGGCTCACTGTGTCCAAGATTGGACTTTATGGAGCCGATGAGGAGTGGCTTGTCTCGACCAGTGCAGAAGATCTCGTCGATCGCGACCAGCTCCTCTGGATCACCGACTTTGGTACCTGTGTGGAAAATAATCTGGTTATTAAAGGTAGGTATAATTTTGTTAGAACTCTGTAAAGTCTGTAAGAACAGGCCAGTTCTTGAGATTGCTAAGTGGATTCCAGCGGCGTTACGAGTATCATGGTCGCAGTTTTATCACTTGTCATGTCAAGCGTCACTTTCGCACTTACATACTTCTTATAATGTGATGACAGATGATAATAAACCGATCATCTTAGCCCTACAGTAGATTCCCTCGACACCTACTAGATTCCCTAAAGTGTCCTGCGGGCACAGCATGGTTCTATTTTTAGCGCCTATCACTATGCCCGTCACTTTTTCAGCACTTGCATACTTGTTAGGACGTGACAAGCGATAAAAATGGTACCGTGCTACCGCCGATGTAGTAAAATGCTAGGACAACGATGACTAATTAGATTTTTTAAAGTTTTCCTAATGCTATTTAACACATTCACTGCCCCCGACGCACATGTGCGTCCACCGTCATACAAGTTTGTTCCTAGGTCACGCCCCCTGGCAGTTAAATGCTGTTCATCCTATTATGTATAAGAAAAAAAATCTAACTAAGTACGTAATTATGTACGTCTTTTCATGAAACTGAGACTAGTTCATAAAGTAATTTATCAAATTGATCCTGCGTAAATTGAAAATTAATATTTTTTGACTGTTTCTCTTTAATTAAATTATCAACAAAATAAATAATAATTATTTGTTCTCCAGCACCCAATAGCTTTTGTAAACTCTGAAAGTAAATTCATATTTCTATCCCATCTTGTGTCAATAGTACCTAGGGGCTACTCATAAATTACGTCATTTCAAATTAGGGAAGAGGGGAGGGGCTGGACATCGGATGATGGTAGCATGACGTAGGTGGAAACGGGGTCGTCGTCGTCAAAAATCGATGACGTAATTTATGAACAGCCCCCAACATGTTATATTCATGCCAAAACTAGCTGTATTTTCTGCACCAGTCTATTTAAAAACCACAAAATACCCTGCATGCCTCGCTTCTTACCGTGTGAGCATTATTAGGTTAGCGTTCGGCACACAGATGACTATCTACTAGATCGCGATCACAACTCATTGGGGCTTCCACACTAATTTAGATTGCCTTTTACGGCCAGCGTCCTGGGAACAATGCCTCAGGCTAATTTAGGGCTAGATTTATGATTTATTTGTTTTGTTATTTAATATCTGTTTGAATTAATTTTACAACCTCGTTTTACAACGCCTTTTACTTTTATAAAACGCTAAAACTTCTCAATAAAAAAGTGGTAAAGAAATTCGCTAATATTATTTTCAAAATACGGGCCACTGTAAGTAACCAATATCAAACATGTTAGATTTAAATAAATAATTTGGATATAAAAATGTTGTAGTATAATATGGAGCTGATACTCTTGTCCCTAGTAAGATGCAAGACGAATCAAGCGGCTAGCTACGTAATTTTTACAAGTGCAAGGCCATGCCTTCCCCTTCCAAATACGGAGTCTACACTTAGTAGTCTATGTTTATATGTTATATTTTGTACAACAATGTTGTAGTTTCATCACAAACGAGCCAAATTGGCCGCACTTTGCTCTTTAAAGTTTGCATCTTCTAGTTATTTTCTTCATGCATTAAGCGTAGTTTTCACAAAGGCTTTTTAACATCATGCTTACAGTTTTGAGCGCTAACAATGTTTAGAGTAGCCTAGTTTTTCTATCAACTATACTACAATAGTCATAGTTATTCCGATTTTCTTTTAATTTGGCGTTAGTCGATGTACCATTGTCACCTTGGCTCTTACAGATGTAGTGCATAATTGTTTTTCATCGTATTTTCTCGAAAACGTTCGTAGGTATTTGTCATGCCACTTCAGTCAACCTCAGTCTTGTACCGAGACTTACTGAAATAGCAAGAGACGTCGGTACGTTTCCGTGAAAATATGATGGAAAATATACACTAGGTACCACTTTAAATCACATAAATTTTCATCATCATCTCAGCCATAAGACGTCCACTGCTGAACATAGGCCTCCCCCTTGTGGGGGGTGAATGCCATAATCACCACGCTTGGTAGGCGGGTTGGCGATCGCAGTCGAGTAAACCGAATTTGAGGGACGCTGCTGCCCATCTACCGGTGGCCTTGGACGTAGTTTAAGGACATACCCGGGTCCATAAATTTTAAATACATACAATTTTAAGTTCTACCTACTTATTATTTCATACCCTGATATTCAGAAATTAATAAAGTTATAGTAAAATTCGGTGCTTTAAAATTATTCGGCGCATTAGCAAAGAGGCTGGTGGATGTAACTGGGGACCGTAGGGCTGGCAGCTTCCTCGCACAACGCATAAGCATTGCAATTCAGCGAGGTAATGCTGGCAGCGTCTACGGTACCTTGCCGAGGGGCGATTTTTTATTGTAGTTTAGGTTTTCTTTTTATTAATTTAGTATAATTTTAGTTTATAATTTTTTATATAACAATAAAAACATTTATAAAGTTATTAACTTATTAACAAGAGTAGCAATTACTGTCATATGGCTACATCACATGTCAGTTTCACTAGTGAAATTGTGCCCTATATCTATTTTCGCTATTCTCGTTTATGCACAGACAATAAAGACACCCAGCTACGCGTTCCCATTTTGCCTTTAGCACAACGCCCACACAATTAGTTTACGTTTAGCTACCCTGTTTAAATGGAGCCGTACATTTTAACGGAAAATTTTCTGGAAACTATTGCGTGGAAATTCACATGTTTAATGGTCAGGGGGTCTATTATAGTTTAACCATTTGTTATGATTTGTTTAACTATTTGTTATGATGTTTTTAACCATTTGATATGATTTGTTTAACCATTTTTTATGATTTTTTTACCATTTGTTATGATTTTGTTTAACCATATGTTATGATTTGTTTAACCATTTATTATGATTTGTTTAACCATTTATTATGATTTGTTTAACCATTTGTTATGATTTTTAACTGATTGTGATAGGACCTTGATGATCAATTGATCATCTTAGTTATTGGCACGCATCTTGACTCTTACTTTATTTCACATGTGCCAATCAGCGTCATTGTCGTATCAAAATAATATCAAAACCGCTATCTAATTGTAAAATCAGAATCCGCCTCCAAGCACATTTTAACGGGAAATATCGCAGAAGGTACTTATCGCGTGGAGATTCACATTTTCAATGGTCAGGAATGCTTTAGAAACCTTTTAGAGTTGTTAAAAGACTTTGGATTTTGAACGCTTCGAGTACTTACCTATCGATAGTGCAGCTCAACTTTCTAAGTATAAAAGGCTTTATCTACATTTGAAAAGTCATTCAATTGTAGAACTTATCGGAAAGCTATAAATTACATAATTGAATGGTTTTTCAATTGTATATATACGGCGGGTATACAGCGCCGTAGGAAGAGTTGTAGACTTCACTTTTCGATTCCTCTTTAGAAATTCTTAACGTCGTTATGGAGTTTTTCTTACCAATATTTAATTTGTAACGATATTTTCTGATTGCCGATTTCCATTTATTCATTTATTCACAACCCATTCCCTTGCAAAGTGGACATCGACTGTATTACAAATGTAGTGCATAGTTATTTTCCATCGTATTTCCACGGAAATGTTCGGAACGTGCCTTGCTATTTCAGTCAGTCTCGGAACAAAAAGTATTGAGGTTGACTGAAATACCATGACAAAAACGAACGTTTCCGAGAAAATACGATGGAAAATAATTATGCACTACATCTGTAACTGTCAGTGATACGTGTCAGGTTAGTGTCAATCATGTTAACCATTTTTTTAACTGAAAAATTCTGAGCTTCGTCTATATAATTCGTGACCAGGTCTTAGACTCAAGGAAGTCCAATTTGTAGATTGAAGAAAGTCTTTTGTCGGTTCGAGAAGCGCATTGCTGTTTTTGACGTGAATAAACAATGGCTGACAAACTAGGTTTAGCGTTGCTTTGTTGCTTTTAATTATTTATCTAGGTTGACTGGGTGAGGCAAATTGACTTTTCAGTTCCAATAACATTCTGATTCTAAAAGGCCATTTTACCGAAAAATGTATATTAAATTTGAAGATTCCTGCAGTAATATTACTACAGGAAGAGAAATATTACTATAGATGGCGAAGCATATCTTGTCAGTAGAAAAACGCGGCAAATTCAAAAAATGTAGGCGCGAAGGGTTATCGTCCCATAGAAAATTTGAATTTCGCGCCTTTTTCTACTGACAAGATTTGCTTGACCAACTTTATTAACCTAGTTGAGAGGCATGCCGGCATCATCGATATCAGCCTGTCAGTTAGTCGCAAATGGTTACAGTTCCGAAAGTCGGAATTCGAACGGTACCTGTGTATCTGCTGTAGGTACTGTATTTGCACCTTAATTAACATGACCGACTGCGCGGGTAACCTAGATTCGAGATGGATTTGCGAATGTTCATTTCGTGATATATCCGGGGTTCTGGGATATTGCTTTTGACCGCAAAGTAAGTATCATCCATAAATATATAGTGCAGTGGATCTAAAGTAGTATCTCCGAGAAGATTCTACAAAAGCGATTAGGTGTTTCGTTTTTAATTTTTCAAAGGAATATGATTTAAGTATTTACTTACTTATTTTATTATTCCTCGTGGTAACGTTTCGAATAACAATTTTTATAAAATCGAGATGCGATAAGATGAGGCTTTATTGTGATTTTTATTCAATTTTCTATCATGAGAACTTTAATGTCGTGTCATGGATCTGTCTTGCACACACATTCATGACGTGATAAAAGCGAGACCATTCGTTCACCAAGGCGTGCAATTTCTAATTGTATGCTTACTAAACATCAACATAATATGTCGAATTTGCTTTGTTTAAGGGGTCAGTGAGCAATGAGCACTCACTCTTTGTAAAACTCTTAATAAGTGCATCTTCTGTATATGTCCGGAGATGTAATACCCTGACCCTGTTATTTGTAGCCGTCATAGTTTAGACTTTACAGAATATAAGTGTCTTACTAGTTCCATGCGCCTCAACAAACTCCATGGTCTGAGGAGGCACGGAACACTCTTCGTAGAACTCTCGAAGCAACATCTTCTGGATATGCCCTGCAGGGTACGTGATGCAATTTTCCTTCTAGCAGTCGCAGTTCACAGAATATAAGTATTACCAGTTCCACGGGTCTCAACAAACTCCATGCTCTGAGGAGGCACGGAGCACTCTTCGTAGAACTCTCTAAGCAACATATTCTGGATATGCCCATTGAGCTACGTGATACCCTATTCCTTATAGCCGTCACAGTTCACAGAATATAAGTCTTACCAGTTCCATGGGCCTCAACAAACTCCATGCTCTGAGGAGGTACGGAGCACTCTTCGTAGAACTCTCGAAGCAACATCTTCTTGATATGCCTGTTGAGCTACGTGATACCCTGATCCTTGTAGCAGTCGCAGTTCACAGAATATAAGTCTTACCAGTTCCATGGGCCTCAACAAACTCCATGGTCTGAGGAGGCACGGAGCACTCTTCGTAGAACTCTCGAAGCAACATCTTTTGTATATGCCCGGCGGGGTATGTGATACCCTGTTCTTTGTAGCCGTCACAGTTTGTCTTGGCGTGCAGCAGCTGGGCGTATACTCTGGTCAATAATAGAAACAAATGCATTAGGTACAGCCCTTATACAGCACCCTTAAAGTATCTAAGAAGTAGGTATTCTAAGATACTTTAGGGGCACTTTCAAACTAGGCCCCTAGCACTAAAGCTTTATTTGCTAAGAATATTATTATAGACAGAGAGACAATCTTAGAAATTTATATACAAAGTAGATTTCTCAATATTACACTCAATATCAATGAAGCAAAACGTTTTAACCTCTAGCCGCCCATACGTCAAACCTTGCCAAGCAAAATGAAATTGTATTTTGTCTACACAAAGTTCAAATTAGAATGGAACACGAGACCTTTTTATAGGTCTCTGGGCGGCTAGAGGTTAATCAAATTGAATCGGCAAATCATGAGATAAGTTTTGGAGGGTTACCAAATAAACCAGTCATTATTTTCTCGTAATATAAATTTATATTGCATTCTGTTTTATTGTATACTAGGTACCCAAGAAAGTTCAAGTCTACGTAAAGAAAATATAACTAAAGAAAATACCGACTACAATACGAGTAGATAAGCTTCTTATATAGCCTACATTTTCCTTAGAGCAATATTGTTCTCATTCTTAAGATGAGACATTTCCACGAGAATAGTTGAATTCAAGATGACAGGTGAGACGGGTGTTGAAGTTACATATGTAGTCAGAAAACGTCACAACTGAAACGTAAAATAACGAGCAATATCAACTTTAATCGTGTATAAATAAGGTTCAAAATTGAAGTTTGTAAAGCATTAGTTGCAACGTTTTCATTTTAAAATGGTTTTAAGAAATGTAGCGCAGTGTGCCTACAGAAACTTAAAAATTATACGTTTGTCCGCGTTGTGTTGTTGTATGTGCTTGCTATACTTTTTAAACATATTGCAATGAATTAGCAATTGTAGTGCTAGTTTAACTCACATCTTAGCGTTCTGTCAATAATATATACCGAATTTAGTGATAGTAGAAGTAAATTTAAATATCTAAATTATATCTTAGTGAAAAATCTTTGAGCTGTGCTAATGAAATAAGGATGATAATTTTAATTATTGTATTTTATCAAATAATTCGATCGGAAGCCTATTGGAACTTTCTCATAATATGTACCTACCCCTATATTTAAAGAAGGATCCATAATTATTATAACTAAAAATATAATCGACCGATCCTTAAAAGCGGTCGTTGATTGCACTAAAGTCTATGTTTTAAAATCTTAACATCTCACAAAGACTAAGGAAAGTCATTGAAATTCAATCCAGGGTATTTCATATGGTACAGTCAGAAACAGAAGTCGCTAAGCGGGCGAGGTGTTCAAAATTATCTTGACACGCTCTTATTCTCTTAACAATAAAGTCGCGTCAAGATCATTTTGAACACCTGGCGCGCTTAGTAACTTCTGCTGCTGACTATACGACCAAATTCTTTTTTCAAAGGTTTAGCTACATCTAAATGGTATTGGAATGAAAATATAAGAGACTACTTAAAAGTGAAGAGCATAGATGAACTAATTCGCATGACTGGACATAGAGAGACATATATAGACATATATGGTCGCCGACCTCCTGGACGGAGATGGCACTTGAAGAAGAAGAAATGGTCTTACCTTCTAGAATCTTTGGCCTTTTGTAGGAACACGACGACAATGGCTTCCGATCGCGCATAACCGTTGGCACTGTTGTCGAAACTCTTGCAACGGCCGTCGGGTGACAATACTCCCAATCTATGAAAAAAAAAGTTTTCACAGAATTTATAACTCTTAACCCTTTAAATGCCGCGCCCATCGTGAGCGGCGCCGGCGCATCTTCATGAACCTTATCAGAATTCACGAAGGTTGAAATTGGGCTGAAGCCGCGCGCGTCACTTAATGAATATAGATTACTGAATATATTTTTGGCAGTGAAAGGGACAATCCAAGGAAAAATAGTATTTTATATAATTGTGATGTAAAGGAGAGCTTTTCATTTTTCAGTCGAATGCCGTGTTAAGGACATGAAACTTGCTGAGTGGCCTTATTGGGTACGAGATTGAAAAGCTTTTGATTATTACTTTTCCCACGAGTCAACAAAAATAATACTTGTAACTAGTAGAATCATATAGGTAAACAACTTTTATGATATTTCAAAACAAGTTACCTTGAGAACTGAAGTGAGACGTAAGGATGAAGGCAGAGATTGGAGCCCCCGACGATGGCGGAGTCACAGTGGCCGTCTCTTATAGCCCTGAAGGCGTGTTCCAAGGCGTAGAGGGAGCTTGAGCAAGCTGAGTCTACCGTGTAAGATGGACCGGTGACGCCGAGCCAGTAGGAGATGCGGTTGGCCAGCATAGCGCGGGAGCAACTGTGGAGAAAGTTGATCGTTAATGTTTGAGTATATTTAATTAAACAAACGGGTGAAACTCAACGTCGGATTTTAAGTTAAAAACAATGTATTTATATCGCGGTAGACCTGTTTATTAATTATGTTAACGGCAAATAATTTTACAAAATTCAGAATGCTTAAATCATAGACTAGGAAGTTTAGTGCAATTATTTCATGCAACCGATGATGCCGAAAATGCGGGGGTGCGCGGGACGAGGTGAGCGAAGTCCCGTGCCGTGATCGGTCCGTTCAAAGACACGGACGTCACTCAAAGACACTTTCAACTCGAACATGGAGTAAAATTACCGCATGCGTGGCAGAGGGGGTAGCGCGACTATGCTCAGTCTAGAGGATATTTTGTTTGTGGCTTAAATTTACCAAACAACCCTTCTATTAACTACTACTATAGTCGCACCAATAAAAGTCTGCAGCGGATTTGATAGCCCACGCAGCGTAAGTGTTATTTATACGTCATAATTTCATAGAAGTTTGACGTTTAAAATGACACTTGCACTGCGTGGGCTATCAAAATCGCTGCAGACTTTTTACGGTCTGACTATACCATTTAGTAATTTATTACAATTACTCGTAACTTCAAACAACACATTAGTAACTTTTATATTATTACGGCGAAAGCTAAATGCTTTTCATATAACTTTCCGATTCATAGTTTCTCTGTTTTATTGTAGCGTTTCACATTGAGTTATAAAAGCATTTTAACTAATCTGCAACTCTGAAGGCAAAGGCTCAGGCAATTCAATTCAAACTTCTAACTTACTTCGTGTTTGGAAAGTGGATCTTAGTTCAATGGGATAAAGTTGATATTTGAATGTGGTGGGAAAAGGTGTGTTTTAGGTGTTTGGTAAGGATTTTAGTGCAAATGCATTAGTTACAACGTAAATGTGATGTGTAGTCGATTTAGTTAATTAAATAAAATAAGTTTTTGGCAAAAAAATTGTTTTTGGTACAAGCTTTTATCGCTGACTGTACTTTTCTTACGACAGACAATCATCGAGACAATTCTAAAAACCCCTAACACAATTAGGTTGCGTTGTTTCATCACAGAGTTCCTATGGCCACTTCCTGTCTCCATCATCAGATCAGCTCGATGGTACCATAATATTGCATTGTCATCCGATTTATACATGCATGCAAAATTTCAGCTCAATCGGAAACCGGGAAGTGGATCAAATTTAGCTTGCAAGATTTGATTACAGACAGACAACGGTCAGGTGAAACTAAATAAAAGCTTGTAAAATATCTGGGAGACCGTGCTTTGCTCGGAAAACATTTATAAAAACTCAAAAATGCACGCTTTCCCAGAGATAAGACCTAGCTAGATCGATGTCGATGAAATTTGCTATATGAGGGTTTTCGGGGGCGATAAATCGATCTAGCTAGGCCTTATCTCTGAGAAAACTCGCATTTTTGAGTTTTTCTGTTTTACGAGCAATACTCGGTCTCTCAGATATTTAAAATTGACTAAACACCTTTTGCTAAGAACTCCATATAGTTAAGTACTCTTATATCACACAAAGTTTAAAGTTTTCAACTTGAATCGAAGCCGGAACTCCCGTAGCTTCCAATAATGTCAAGCGGGCCGGAAAAGTTGGCGAGCAGAGTTCAAGCTTGGAAAAATATAATTGCTGGAGACTCGGAGTAGTTTTTAAGTTGCTACCGTTGTTAGTAAGTTTTGAGTCCTTAGATGATAATCCATAGATTCATCATTCTCTTGCCCTTGTCCCATTCACTTGGGGTCGGCGCGGCATGTCTTTCTCTTCCACACCTCTCTGTCGCCCGTCATTTCATCATTCACTTGCGTTCGTTTCTCATCTCTCACACAGTCCATCCACCTTTTCCTCGGTTTTCCTTTCCTCGTACTTCCCTCCACATTCATACGTAATAGCTTTCTCGTCACATGACTTTCATCCCTAATATATTTAATAATATAATCTATAAATTATTATATTAATACCGACATTTTTAATATGGAATCTGCTAAAACCGTAAAGAAGATTGAAGGTGTTTTTGTAAGATTCAAACTTATATTTTAATAAAGGATCTTTGGATGTTTGCTGTTAATTCACGACGAATATTTAATGAATGGAAATTCGCGCGAGTGACTAAAAACAAGTGAGTCTAAACCGTAAAATTATTCAATATTCAATGAATGGAAGTTTGTTAAGCATATATTATTTAATTTGGCACACAAATAGTTTGTATCTACCTTAGACAAGACGACATATAATGGGCTGTACAATACGATTTAACGCGGCGACGTAGCGAGTGAGTTGGGCATGGGCATTTTTGCACCAGGAGGGGCCGGGGTAGCCTAGGTATTTCAATAGGTTTATAGATTGCGCCTATATTAAATTTTAGATTTAAGTATATTTCTTAGATTTAATATATTAAATAATGATTTATGTCTCTGATTGCGCTTGGGATTTTACGGCAAGGGCATTATTAATATTTATTACCGAAATTACCAACAACAATACACTATTTAGTAAATTCGTTATGAAGGTTATTGTATAAATTTCAAAGAGATATAAAATTGTTTTTTATCCGTATTTTAAAGGGGTAAATTTGGAGTTGAAACTTTACAGAAGTTGGAGGATGAGGGTTAGTTTTTCGACTTCATTGTGGACAAAGTCGTAGGCGTAACTAGTAGAATACTAACCCAGTGATACCGAACCCGTTGACCTGCATCTTCTCGTAGAACCATGTTTTTTCCGATTCGGAGAAGCAGGCCCCCACGAACACGCCCACTTTCTGGTTCTTCAGCTCTTTGGGGTTCACACCTGGGAACAAAACAACATATTAATGACTCAGTGTACATGTGTATGTATGGTTTTTAATGACCCGGAACAGACCATACATCACATGGTATTTAAGTGCCCTCTTACTAGATATAATGGCCCAGTTGAGGATTTAAAAAACCTGACAATAAACGCGAGTTTGTATCTGCAGTTGTAAATTTTGATGTCAAGTGTAAATTTAATAAATGTGTGTATTCTGCCGTGTCACGCGCATCTCATGTAACTTTAAAAGATGAGTTTCGAGATAATTACGTTTAAAGTTTTAAAGATAGTGGTCACACGAAGTCATGTAAGTCAAGTTACATGACATACGCGTGATCAAACGTGACACGTATTACTATACAAATATTGTTGTCGTATAAATCAAGCGCTCGGCCAGTCATGCCTAACTCCGGTAACTTAAGAAACGATGTTGATATTTTGGTAGTGTCAGTCATACAACTCAAGTTAACTGAGTTGTGCCTGACGCCATCGGCAAAAAAATGAAGTTACATGAGTTAGTCATATGCTTTTCTCAGTAAATAATGAAGATTTTCAAAATATGATGGATGGATGGATGGATTAATGGTTTTTAAGACGATTTAGACTGGTTATCCGTAACTCATGTAACTCGAGTTAACGGAGTTTGGCGTGACACGGCAGTATTGTAGTATTATTAATAATTAATAATATATGTATTTTTTTATAAAACTTCTGTGAGACTTAGGGCATATATTATTAAATATATGAAGAACGGGGAACGAGTCACTCACGTATAAAAACGCTCGACAAGTTTCACTCCGTACCGAGGAGGAGGACGGTTTTACGACTTAAAATACGTGAGTGACCGTTCTTAATATATTTAATATGTCTGTATTGTAATACAATTCAGATGCACTGAAAAAAATAATTAGTGTTGAATTAGTAGTAGGTATGTAATTCAAAAATAATAAGGGAATAAATTTTGCTCAATATCTTAGAAATAATATTGAACCAGGTAGCACAAAGTTCCCAAATCCCATTTTTGTGTAAGTAGTAATAACTTTGTTTGTTATGCAAACATTTTTTTAATGTAGGCAATTTAAGGCACGGGTACCTAAACCTAAACGAGAAATAAACAAAATTTAATTGAAATTTGATCCAAAAAAGAACTCTTAAATCAATTTACTAATTGCACCTCACCCAGGAAACCTTATAAAAACAACATAAAATATCAATTACGTATATTTCCCTCCGAAAATAAACAAGCCTGCTTACATTATCATATTAAATTTCTAATTTGCCCGGAATGCGATATTAATTCTGTAGAATATCGAAATTTCGTTTTAATTCCGACAGATGACGTTCGTTTCTTCCATTTCAGTATTCCATTAGCTGACACGTTACATCAGATTATCATTTCGCTGGCGGCGCCCAAATTATTCCAGCGAAATGATAATCTGCTAACACAGCCAGCAATATTAGAGCGCTTTCATGATTGCGTAGGGTTGGGACATTTTATTAAATATTATAAAATTAATCATTTGCGTTTTTTAGTCGAAAATTGCTGGACATATTTTGACTTAAAAAATACTTGCAAAACTTTTGCTCGCTCTATGTTCTTTGTATAACTATTTTTAGCATTGAAAACTAGTATAGTCAAGTGTAAAAATATGGGTGCACTCATACTCAAAGTTATACCTTACCTTATGTCAGCTAATTAAGAAGTTATGGGACATATTTTTAGTAAGTTGTATGCATCTATATTTTTATACTTTACTGTACGTGTACATACATAGACATTAGACTTGTTATGTTAATGTTTATGCCAAGTTTCATGTAAAAAGTATGTCTTTTCAAAATGAATGCGTAATTTTGACGGTATTGTCACGGCTAGGTTCTTGTGAGTTTTATGTGATCTGGATTCTAATAGATTTTTTTAAATTTTGGTATGAATCTCTACAAATCTACAGTACAACGTAATAAACTTAATTAACACTGATTAACGAGCTAGAATTTCAAATAAAGGAGTAGAATAAAACGGCTAAAAACTTAACGAAGTTACGAAGTCAACGTTCTTGCAGCTTCGAATTCGAATCTCAGGGGCTACCGCGACAACCGAAATTCGCAAATTGCGGGGATTTTTCTCTTTTACTCCAATGAAGGCGTAATAAGAGTGACAGAGAAAGATTCCCGCAATTTGCGAACTTCGATTTTCACGTTTATAGCCCTCGACTTATCGCGTCCCTAGCTTGGAATGCTTGATTCTGGGGCAATTAAATTTGGATTCTAGTCGCACCCAAGGCAAATAAGTTGGCTAATGACTAATGAGAATAGTCATAATAAAGTAGGGTTGATATTATTGCTTTGATAACATGAAATATAATAGCGTTTCATTGTATTTGAATCATATATTATATCTTCTTACAATTTTCAAATTGCTAGCTTAAAATAAAATTTGAACGCCGTACAAACTTTCATCCCCTTTTTAACCCTTTTAGGGGTTGAATTCCTCAAAATCGCGTTTCAATAGCGTTTTAAATAGCAATAATAATATATGTCGTGTAATATTAAGTAGAATATTGGATAGTGTATTCAAAATTCGTCAAATGAATGTGACTTTTTATACAGGTACCTATTTAGTAGTTGGGTCAAAATTATTTTCGTTGTCTTGTTATTTATCCCCGAAAATTGTGACGGAGTGTATTTTTTTTGTATGAGACGATTTTAAGTTTCTAATTTTTTTCACGTTATCTACAGCAATAAAGACATGTAATATGCACAATTTAATTAATTGATAGAAGATAGCAATACAAGCGTGACCGTATGGTCAGAAACAGGACAACGAAAATAATTATCTAGCATCCAAAATATTTAAAACTACTTCAAGTCCTTTGTGTCAAGTCCCATTCTACAAAGTCGATTAAAGGACTTCATTAAACAAAGCTTACGAAAATCGCACCCCAGCCGAATATAAAATGAAGAAATTTGAATGGTAAGCCGAGTGGTCGGCAATATTGAGTTATAATCGCCAGTTATACAAAGTTATATCACCAGTTATATCTCTAATGGATTCGGAGATAGGGCTTCGGATAACTTTGCGGGTTTTATGGAAAAATCGGGTATGCAAATTTTACTTTGGATTTTGTTTGTGCCAGTGATGAGGTTTTATTTTTAGAGTGCGCTCCGTTTAGTGACGCTTGTAGGTTTGAAATAAAGATTCTGTAGGATGGGTATTTAAATTTAAGTACGATGGGTTTGTGTTTAGTTTTAAAAAGTTATCGTTTTATCCATGGATAGTATCCAAGTATCCATGGATAGTTTAAGTTTCAGTTGGCGTTTTCTATCAACGATTTTGATCAAAAAAATATATATATTTCATGTGTTTGTATAGGTACTGTGTATTTTTGCAATGTTTAATTTCTCGGTGTATTGGCTTGACTGTAATGCCGTGTAAATACATTCTCTTCTTCTTCTTCTTTATATTTAAGAGCTCTTGTCGGTGGAGTAATCTCCAACTCGTCCGGTCCTCTGCCAACTCCTTAACCTTCTGGTATTGTAGTGTATAGAACTATAGATGCTTATGAACGTGTATTTCAATGTATAATCGATGATCTTTATGAATAAAATGTGAAAATGATGTCAATGAAAGTCTTATTTAGAATCTGGTTGTATCAATATGTGACTGGCCATATGCCTATTACATAGTATTAAGCTTAATTATCAATATAAAACTTACATTTTAGCGGTGAAGGAAAGCTTTCGGGAGCTTTCTTGTCGGCCGTGTGTTTACGTTCGCGATTTTGGTAACTAAATGCACTTGATTTCATAGTCCAGTCTTTATCACATGTATCCACAATAAAATTAATAGCTAATTGACTTAGTAAAAACAAAATAACGACAAGGATTTGTTTACGAAAACATTTGACAGTAAGAAAGGTTGTTTACGTTGACTTTGACAGGTATGGGCGAGGAGCCATTTAGGTATTGTTTTAAACCGTAAAATTCAAAAAGCGTGAGGTAGATAAAAGGTTACAATAATTAAATAATTAATTTCTTTTATATTTCTTTTATTTAAAAAACATTATTATAAAGGTAAACATGAAATACTTCAGTATGAACGCAATATTTGGAATCATAAAGGGAAAAATGTTAACTCAAACGTACTTTGGTTGTGCATGCGCGTACGTAAATAAGATTTAAAACTACCCTCATCAGCATTTTATTATTAGAATATGGACCTTAACATGTAGGATATAAGGTTTAAGTAGTTACGTAAGAGATTCATAGGTGGCTCAGATTAAAATCATCATGGTTAATCAAGAGTAAATCTTAAAGTACAAGGCATAGGGACTACATGCGAAGCATGTCAAGAATCGGCATTAAACGGCTTTATTAAATTATCCAACCAAAAATAAGCTTTAAGTAAAGTATGTAAGACTTATGTTTCGGTAAAGTAAGTGGGTATAATATGGGACGATGGTTTGTCTTCACTGACGACAAATGGAATGTCTGAGGACAATGGGTTGCACTCGCCAAGGTCAATTTTGTCTTCACTGATGACAAAAGGAATGTCTGAGGTCAATGGGTTGCGCTCGCCAAGGTCAATTTTGTCTTCACTGACGACAGATGGAATGTCCGAGAACAATGGGATGTCTTCAGTGACGACATGGGTAAAAGTATAAAAGGATTGATGGGGAAGGACGCGAGTTAGTCTTTTACTAGCGTCCGGACCGACAACTGACTTTGGTTTTTGTATAGTACGCGGAGATTATTGGTGAAGGGTGGGGATACTCTGTCCAATTTTTTCTGAGTCGCTGGGCTTTATCGAGATTAAGACGCAATTCCCAAATCTCATAGAGTAGCACTTGGAACTGTGTCTTTGTTTTGGCATGGCGGAAATATGTTTCCGCTTTGTTGAAACTTAAGCATCTTTGGTTAGAGTGTGCCCATTTTACTAATAGTTTTCTATAGGAGATTTTCAATAGAAATGTAGTTGTTTGGAAAGTGTTTACTTGTCCTAAATCTGAAAACTCCTAATTTTTATTTTTTCATATGATTCAAAACCAAATCAGTGCCTAGACATACAGTTTAGTCTAGCCTTTCATCTGCTATCCTAACGGTGACAAACAGCGGATGGAAGGAGGTCTAACTTGTTCCAAGATGAGGGTTGTCTTGGGGTCTGCTTTATATCAACATAGCAGACTTAAAACGTCTCCCTCCTTAGCTTTTCGATGTCCAACTGTAGATAAATAGCAAGGACGTCACGTGTGCGTCATCCGGGGTAACCTGGGCTTGCTTGAAATCTACAGTATTCGAAGGCTTTGTATTTTAAATATATTTATTTATACCAATTATATACACAATAGGGACCTGTCCTATCCATGTTGCTTCCCTGCCTTTGTGCAAAACGCCATGGAGGGGGGCAATAACTCGAGTTGATAGGTTGCAATCTCGGAGTCACTCGCCGAATGCTTAGCTTGTATCTAATAGGGACACACTTGCGTATATTCCAAAGTACCAGGGTCGATGGTAAGTACGAACTGTGCTTTGGTTATATATACTAGAGTAGGGACTGAGGATAGGGTTAATAGGGTAGAATCGCACACTATTACTAGTGAATTAGGGTTTCTTTAGAGATTTAGGGTCTAAGATTGAAACGGTTGATATTTTTCCTCGTTTAAAACCTTCGAATATGGTTTCTTTATTATAAAATTATGCGGAGTTAACTGTTACTGCTAATGAACTTATAATTTAGCTGGGTAAAGGGTATTCTCTATCTTATTCTAATTTTATCTATTAAAATTCTGGTCGTCTGGAGTAGAGATGAAGTACTGAGTAACATAATCAGGTTTCCAAGGTATTTATAAAACAAATTCTAAAATATCAAATTAAGTTGCTAGGAAATGCAGTCTATTCTGAGATGGAATATCAAAGAATAGCTGTTTTAGGGGACCTTTGGCAGGCAAGAGTAAACCAAAGGATACTTTGAGTGAAATAATACTCATTTTGACATTCATAGTTCGTTTTCAGTTTCATAGTAAATTTAGTACTTTGTTTATACTACTAAGAGACCAGAAATGCAGCTTATATTTTAGTTTGGGGAATGGAAATGGGATTAATATCCCTTAGCTTTTGAATGTAAAAAAGATTAATTTTGATGACTGATGAATATTTGGCACTTCTCTTCATAGTCATCTAGATACGCATAAGTTCCGAAGTGTTGGTAAAAGCCCGTCTGGCTAACAAGTTAGGGTAGGTGTTCCGACTAACCTTGTTGACTGGACTAAGAGCCCCCAATCCTGCATCGAACGTATGAGTAGCATCTTCGCAAGAAGCTGGTAGTTAATTATAATCTTGTAAAGTTAGGGTGTAAGCGGGCATAGCCCAGGAATGCTACTTATATGTTATCCCGGAGGCTTAATAGGTGTGGCAGGTTTTTACCAACAAAATTTTTAAACTCATTTTATCAAGAATATATAACTTTCTTAATATTTTATATACTGCATTACCATACCATTCTAATATTTTTAGCAATACCATTTATATTTTACCTTAGAACACGTTGAATATGCTGCGACAATAACTTAATAAAATATTCCTGAAATTTTCCTTTAATAACATAATAAAAAAATATTCTCAGTAATAAAATCTCTATTTTATGAACTAGGTAATAATAAAATAAAACAGAGTCCAAAATAAGCATTACTCATTAAAGGATCTAGGTTTCCGCGGTCCACTTCAGGGGTCCTAACTGTTTACTAGACGATTACAAGGCCAAATTTTAGGAGTATTTATTAAGGGGATATTTATTTATATATTTATATGAGGGGGAGGGTACAAATACACCTCCCGACTTCCATCCTCATATGGCGATCCTGCCATCGCAGCGCTTTGCGCGCTGCCTATCGCGACGTCACGATACACGACATAGTTATGACACGTAAATACATTGTTAATAAATATATGGAACCGTGACTTTTCGTAACATCTGTCATCCCAAAATTTTTTCTTTTTATTTAGCGTTTGTCGATGTACGATTTTCATCTTGACTATGCCCCCATTTACTGTTTAGAGTCGGAGCAAAAAAAGTCTGCAGCGGATTTGATAGCCCACGCAGTGCAAGTGTCATTTTATAACGTCATAATTTCATAGAATTGACGTTTAAAATAGCACTTTCACTGCGTGGGCTATCAAATCCGCTGCAGACTATTCTTGGTTTGACTCTAGGTACTTCCCTAAATATAAAAGAAATACGCGTAAACCATTTCCTAAAAATCACACTCCTAAACATGTCGAAAAAAAAAAAGAAACGCTAAAAGAGAAATATTGAAAAACCCCAGTAAATTACCCAATTACATTTGTGAAATGTCAATTCGTATTCGTCGCCATTTCTAAATACAGAAACCACTCCCAATGGGGGGTTAATGTGAAAGGACTTAAGTCTGGAAAGGAATTGGCGCCCAATGACCGAGAATTCAATCCAAGGATCAAACAGATTACCCTCATTATGGATGGAGGTTTCAATAAGTGAGTCAGAGTGTGGAGCAGGTGAGGCGTTACCATGGAGAAATATAGTAAGACAAGAGTGCTCACTCCATACATCAGTTTTGGTACCAAAAATATTAGTATTTTCATAGTCGACATCTAGCATCGAGTAGCGGAATTATCAGTACTTTAAGTAGTAGTAGTAGTACTGTCAAGTGACAATAGATGTAGGTTAGTGCTACATCTAATTGTCACTTGACAGTAGGTACTACTACTACTATTTAAAGTACTGATAATCCTGCTATTTCCCCATGGGAGTTACATACAAAAATGTAAACGGCATCAAAGATTCTACGCAGGTTCCACAGATCTACAAGATTAGCCGTCAAATACGTCTACTTTTATGAAAAGTTAACGTCACATGACGTTATAGTCGCACCAATAAAAGTCTGCAGCGGATTTGATAGCCCACGGAGTGAAAGTGTTATTTATACCTCATATTTCATAGAAGTTTGACGTTTAAAATGACAGTTGCACTGCGTGGGCTATCAAAATCGCTACAGACTTTTTACGGTCTAACTCTAGCTAGAGTTTGATCAAGAAAATATTGCAGAGATTTTGATAGCACACGCAGTGCAAGTGTTATTTTAAACATGAAACTTCTATGAAATTATGACGTATCAATAACACTTGCACTAAGAGTGCTATCAAAATTTCTGCAGACTTTTCTTGGTCTATATGTTCACTGCGTAAATTATGTATGTATATATGTATGTATAAACTCTTTATTGTACAAAACAAAAAACAAACATTTATGGCACAGGATAGGCAGTACAAAGGCGAGGCTAGGCGAATTCTTGCAGGAGACTAAATAAACACCCTGTTGTTTAATAAATTTTAAAGGCTAAATACAACAAGTAGACTAATAGAAACGGGCGACATTCATTAAATTATACGCAAAGAAACCTACTATGATTACTAGTGAGCATACCTCGCAATCGAGCTAGCAAAACCGTAGCAGTTGCACATTAAGGTTGACGCATATATACGTATTTACTAAGTCAAATACAAAAACTATGTTTTAAATTAATTGTTTAAGATCTGTTTGCGTGTGATTACGCTAAATAAGGTATTTACATCCTTGTGCTATACACACATCATTACGTTATAAGTAGGTAGAATTTATTTTGTATTTCAAATTAAGAGTAAACAAATTGAGATCAAATAAACAAAAATTTAAAGAAGTAATTTAATAATTTAATAATTTACTTTCCTGAAACACAAATTTTACTTTAAAATTTAAAAAATAGTGACTATGTTATCATGAGTCATGATGATGATTCATGACATATGAACGCTAACCTTTACATCCTACTGTCATTTGCTACGGTTTTGCTAGCTCGATTGCGAGGTATGCTAGTGAGTATGTATAGCCAAAGAGAATAGATAGTATAGAGGGGTCCTGTCAAAGTAAATTTTGTAGTCACTGTAAATTCACTGCCATCTATCGACACCCGACTAAAACTCAAAATAAAACGTATAAAATTATCAAAATAGTGTATACATATGGATAAACAATTTTATCATTTTTATATCATTTTGATCCATGTTCATTCACTGATATCTGTGTGTTAAAATTGTTAAATATCAAACGGTGTCTTCACGCCATCTAGCCGAGGATAGGCTAAAGGTGTGTGCGGCATCTATCCAAGAATGACTTTTTCTTGTTTTCCGAGGCACGTTTTTTTCTTAGACTTCATTCATCTTATACGAAGTTACATATTTCTTTGGTATAGCTAATGATTAGCGAAGGCAAGCTGCAATAACACTAATAACAGTAATAACTATAACAGTATTTCAAGACAATAGTGGCCATGGCCCCACGTCCGATCTTAATTATTGGAAAAGTCCGAGTCCCTCGAGTACATCATTCGTTCTGTAATCTTATAAATGGGCCGACTATCACACCGAACATTTACATACATAGTAGAGAGTAGCCATAGTAAGCAAGTTTGGAATTTTTGAAGAGAAAACTTCTTTAGCGGCGATGTGCACTTTTTGTGATGGGGAAAAAATGTTGAATTCGCGACAGATCACGTGACCGACAGATTCGACAGATTGAAAATTCGTAAGACGGACACGTGACCTGATCGAAAAACTGTTACAATGTCATTGAGTTTTCACTTCTGCCGGCACTCCCGGAGTGCAACCCGTTGTTTTTTTGTGTGTTGTTTCTACTCGGAATCACGAACTCTTTCGATTCTAATAACTAATAGAGGGAAAAAGTGTATCTGGATTATTTTTATTCTGTTACCATTTTTCATAGGAACTTACACGATGGTAACGGAATGGAAGGAAAGTAAGATGTGTGAAAAATTTAAGACTTTTTTTTCTCCTAATAGGATCGGTAGAGCTCGTGATTCTGGCCGCGTAGCCAACATGCCGATCGCTTATGCTCCGTGACGATCGAAACGCAACTGTCACTATCGCACTAATACGGAAGAGTGATAGAGACACAAAGCGTTTCGTTGTCGAAGCGATAGCGATTGTCACCTTGGCTAGGCCGGCTAAGTAGAAACAACATAACAATTCTCAAACCGGAATAAAGAGTAGGTAGTGTACAGTCACCTGCAATAATATGTTACTCCTCGAAGGCCGCAAAAATTAGCGACCCGCTCTTATGGCTCTACAAATAAGATCGTGTCAGATATTTTTGCAGCTTTCGTTGTGTCATATATTATTGCAGGTGACTGTACAACTGTAAATAGTGGCCAACGTATATACTCATGAGTAAGTAGGTAACATGTACTCTCGTGGTCCAATTTATTACACTGCAGTGAAAATGCGGTCTTCAAGGAAGCAAAGCCAATATTAATGGTACTTGATAAGCACTAGCCGGCGAAACGGCAAAACGGACCGTTTCGCGGTGTGATTCCATTTAACGTGCTCTTTCTAATTAGTTTCATGAAAATATTCTTCATTTTGTTTCTTTAGATTCCATTTTAATAACCGACTCAGACATCAGCAGTTTGTGTCGCTCCGCCAACGCGTGGCCTGTTGAAGCTCACCGATATGGAGCGAAATAATTCGAGCAATCTTTAACTTTAAATACGTGTCACGTTTTAATATATTTCTATCATGTATTATTATTTAATATATTTAATTATTTTATTATGTATTTTTAATATATTTCTATCTTTATTGTTAAGAGAATAAGAGCGTGTCAAGATAATTTTGAACACTTCGCCCGCTTAGCAACTTCTGCTGCTGACTGTAGTAATAAATAACAAGGAGGTACTTTGCAGTTTGCCGGTTGATAGTAAGAAGTTTAAGTGAGAAAAGTATTCCTTTGTTTTTCTTTGTTAAGCTTATATATAAAATCCTACACTAGAGACTTTAATGCACTTCAGGATATAATGATACCTGGGGACTTGTGTAGCAAATGGAGTCTGTCTGCAAAACCTCAGAAACTTATAAAACTATCATTTGGTGAGTGGATTCTCAGTGCCTTTTTAGGTGACATAGGTGTGTTGTTACAAAAATACGAACGTTTTAAATATGTATATACTATTGTTTTTTTTGCAAATTAGTCTTTATTGCACTGACAAAATATTTAATTACATAAATTACTAAAAGACATAAACAGGTATATAAAACTAAAACTAACTACAATTAAAATAACTAAAACTAAAAATTAAAAATACCTATCAAAATTTGGTGCCTTCGGGAGTGTGCCCAACACGCAGGCTGCGTTCCCGCGCTGGATTGTTATTGTATTTCAGCGAGGCATAATAAAAACAAATGTTACGAAAATATATCCAAAATAACCCTTTAACTCGCTGTAGTACCCTGCCTATTTCTGCATCTTTAGATATTTAAATAAAAGTAGACAAAATCTACCCTCAAATGGCTGAAGCCAGTTGAGGTTAGATGAAAACATTACACGATCAAATAATTTAGGTTAAAGTCAGGTCGTTCGGTGACTGATCCAGGCGGTTTTGTATTTGGTTGGTTAACCAATAAATGTTATAACTAACCAAAAATGTAAAAATTGTTTGTTTACTTTTATTTAAATACCTAAAGATAGTAAAGATACAGAGTATAACTCACACCAAACCCCGTTATCAAACTCGCAATTCATTGAAAATCAGGGTTGGGATTGCAATAATTACATATCTACTGTACATATATAGGGAGCCCTAACTTCACCGTTGGTGCCCAACTTTGCCCAAGAAAAATATAAAAATATATATACATATATTTTTTATTACAGTCGTTTTAACCTTTAAACTGCCCATAACATTCACTTCAACCAAAGTAAAACCTTACAAAAAGACGTAAATTGAAATATTTTCAATTGCTTCGCAAGACAATAACGAAACCATTCTCGAACCCATTCACCCGTTCGTTCCATTCGTTCAGGGGGCACTAAATTAGACCGCAAACGACACTTTAATTGGGCCAGTTCAGGGTTCCGTACATTAGTTACGGAACCCTTCTTACGGAACGCTGAACCCTGCATTTCTGCTTTTGCCTTTTTACCTGTTTGCGGTTAGTGGCAATTCTTTTAATAGTGCTTTCAAGGAACCAGTTTAGTTTAACTACAGTGGAACCTGGATAATTGCAATCTCAAGGGACCGGCCATTTTTTGTCAATTAACCAGGTTTTTCATTTAAGCAGGTCGTGTCAATTAACGAGGTTCAAAAAATCGTTGTGTCAATTATAGAGGTTTTCATTAATAGAGGTTGCGTTCTGACATATTTCTTTTATAGAGGTGCAAATAACCATTGAAAGTAGATTTCCACTCTTACGTTCTGGGTTTCTAGTGTATAAAAAGCTATATATATACCTATATATAGCTTCTGTCAATACTTGCACTTTTACACTACATTAATTACTACTTCATTTTCTTATTAATCATTTGGGTTTAAAAAATTCAATTGAATTTTAGAAGAAAGTTTTATTAGAATGTAAAAAGCATACTTTGTTTATGATTTTAACAAAACTATTTCACCTACTACAGGCTGTGATAGATACCCAATAAATAAATTGAATTCTGGATGAAGATATAAATAAAATGATCGATCATTGCTATTAAAATATTGTTTCTGCTGTCTACAACTACATTATTTCAATTACAGAGGTAATAAGTAAGATTCGTTTCAATAATAGAGGTAAAAAAAGAGCAAGAATAACGGTTTTTTTTAACACAATGTCAATTATAGAGGTCTTAGTTGCGATGTGGTCAATTACAGAGGCAAAATTACGAAAAGCACTAAAATCTAAATTGCAATTATAGAGGTTCCAAAATTTCAATTATAGAGGCCTTTTGGTCTCAAGGGACCGGGACCGGACTTTTGGTTGCAATTATTGAGGTTTTCCATTTATCCAGGTGCCAATTAACCAGGTTTCACTGTAACTATCTTTTAATACAATGTTCATAGCTAATGTAAAAGTACACATAAGCAATTAAATTATTGTATAGTAATCGGATACAAATTTAAGATTAATAAATCAATTACAATTTAATTTATTGTTAAGTTTAGTTCAAAATAAATTCAATTGTATTTTCTAATACCATTGATTCAAATTTAACTACCAATGGACACTAGACACTATAGTTCGTTTTTCTTAGCATTAGAAAGAACTTGCAAGAAGGTAAGCGATCTTAACATGTCTTTTCATTGAAAAACGCTTTTTAAAAATCATAAACGATTACTTATGAAAGCAGAAAAATATAAATGATCGTATTAGATTCATAATTGTTACATATTTGCCGTAATTTATTTTTAAAATGTGTTTTTCAATTAAAAGACACATCAAGATTGTTTATCTTATTTCTAATGCTAAAAAAAACGAACTATACATAGAACTCCGGCTATAGATATAGATAAAAAAAATGTCACCCGTTGTCTTTGTAAAACTTTGCAGTTTCTATGTAAATATTTTAAACGGAAACTCACAGGACTTTACTTGAAAAATCCTATATTTTTGAAAGCCTGCAAAAAAGGCTACCACGTTACCCGTAAAATAATTTGCGTAGGAAAAAAGCAAGGACGAAATGTCGGGATTTTTTAGGATTTCATAAAAAAACCTTAATGGGTGGGCGATGAAATTTTACAACGGGCTCGACACGCGAGGATCGCTATATTATTTGAAATAACTGAGTTAGCTTTTATTTGTATGAGCACCGAATAATAACATGTCAGAATAAATAAATTCAAATTTAATAAACCAGCCTAGTGCATGTTGTACAGTCAACAACAGAGCTATGAATACAGGCAAAGTGTCAAAAATATGTATATGTCGCAGTAAGATAGATATAGCCGTTATATAGTTATAACCCTAGGGATATAATTATATGACGTAACATAGTTATACGAAAGCGATTCATTACTATCTTACTAGGTATATAACTATAATACGGCTTTAGTTTAGTGATATAGTTATATTACTGGATTAAGTTTAGTGAAATAATTGTAAGTAGGAGTGCAGCGGTGCGGCGGAGGTATAGTTATATCCCTAGGGATATAGTTATATGCCGTATAGTACGTAACTACGTATTATAATCATATTCCTAGTAAGATAGTAATTGTAGGTATTAGGAGTGCGGCAGTGCGGCGGAGGTTTAGTTATATCCCTAGGGATAATTATATAGTTATATGCCGTATTATAATCATATTCCTAGTAAAATAACTATTATATATATTTTCATGCTGCTATTTTTAAGGGTTTATGAGGCATTGCGATCGATTCACGAAAGCTGGCGCGAGATTTGACAGAATTTCAATGAAAATAGCTGTCACTCAGTAGAAATCTCGCGCCAGCTTTCGTGAATCGACCTGTACTTTTACGTAATATTGCTAAAAAGTATTATACGGCATATAACTATATCCCTAGGGATATAACTATACCTCCGCCGCACCGCTGCACTCCTACCTACAATCATTTCACTAAACTTAATCCAGTAATATAACTATATAACTAAACTTAATCCAGTAATATAACTATATCACTAAACTAAAGCCGTATTATAGTTATATACCTAGTAAGATAGTTATGAATCGCTTTCGTATAACTATGTTACGTCATATAATTATATCCCTAGGGTTATAACTATATAACGGCAATATCTATCTTACTGCGACATATATATTGCCTGTACATTAAGGTCGTGTATACATATTTTTGGCACTTTGCCTGTATTCATAGCTCTGCTGTTGACTGTACAACGCATATTAATGGAGGATTCTGTGCTCCTAAATGGTTCAACCGATTATTTTTGAAATCATTTTCGTTGAAGGTATTTTATAAAACTTTATTTAATTTACCTATGACTTATCGATAACAGATTTACCGATGTTTCATTTTCTCTAACATTCGTTTTTGCCACAAAAACTTCTGTCTGTATGTTTATAACCTAAAAACCCCAAATCTCGCAAAATTGTATTGAAATGACAGGTGTCATCCTACCCTTCAAGTTTGAAAAACATCGTAATGTGTACAAGTACAAATTAAATTCAAGTTTTGAACTCATATAGAAATAAAAGAAAGTTCCAAATTCAAAAGCGCAAAAATTTACTTGGGTCTTACGAGGTTATAGCAATTGTACCTTTTAATTCCTTGGACGGCTGATCTGACCGCACATCAAAAACTTTTAAACACATCTCGTACAATTCAATTATAAAAGTTGGTTCAACATGGCTTCCAATCATATTAATTCGGGGCTTACTCTGATTAAGCTCACACAGTAAGTTGAACATCACTTCATTTCTAAAACGACGTAACATTACCTTTTTACATATCAACATGCACTATTTTGAATAAACATGGCAGAATTATTTAAATTCTGGGCTTCTTAGCTATGTATTGAAATATAAACCTTATGTGGGAGACGCAAGATTGTTTTTGCAATTTAAGTGATGCTTGAGCAGTGCAGATGAAATGAAGCGTGGTTGGTATTTTAACCACTAAAGCTGATTACTAGTTAATTAATTAAATAGGTATATCTAATTTCTGCTCGTAGTGAATACAGAGTATAACCAACTAGCTTTTGTCTCGGTGGTGGTATGATGATGATGGTATTGACGGATAAAAACTATCCAGTGTTCTTTCTCAGGCCTCAAACTATCTCCATAACAAATTTCATCTTAATCGGTTCTGCAGTTTAAGCGTTACTTTCGCATTTACAAAAGTAGCACCTATGGATAATCACTACATTTACAAAACAAAATCCCCCATCGCGTCTGTCTGTTTTTTCGCGATAAACTCAAAAACTACTGAACGGATTTTCATGCAGTTTTCACCTATCAATAGAGCAATTATTGAGGAAGGTTTAGGTGTATAATTTGTTAACCCGTGCGAAGCCGGGGCGGGTCACTAGTAAATAATAAAGTAAAAATTAAATTAGTTAGGTATGAATATGCTTATGCAAGTAATATAGGAAATAAAATGTTCTTAAACCGAATATCAACCGTTTCGGTACAATGCAAAATATTGACATGACAATCCAGAGGAAATTGGGGCGGAAACTAACAAGAAATCCAATAGAACCGTACAAATCCGGATACACTTCAACATCTTTACTGGTAAACAGGAAGTGTGTACAGTCAGTATCAAAAGTCACGAATCGGATTACACGTCAAAAGTATCTATACTGATAGAGATATTATAAATAAACATTATATAAATGAGCATTTCGAATGTATGGATTTTGCTATTACTTCTCGTAAAAATAAAACTGATTTGGAAATAATTACCCAAACATATGGACAAACTTGTGGGAGAACACAAAAAAAAACAATAATACATATATTATTGTTTTTTTTTGTGTTTAGAAGAGGAATAGCGGCAGTATTTGATATTTAAGTAGTATTTTATGGACTTGGTTAAAATAACTCCTGCTCTGAAAACAGATATTTTCTTTCTAAAGATAGTTTACAAGGTCTAAATAGGTTAATTCATCTTTGTTACCCTTACATACCCTAATACGTCGTTTAAATGACAAATATTTAAATATGATTTCAATAAGAACATATAATTGATCCTAAAAAAGTTTAAGAATAAACGGGTCGCCATCTTATTATTATTCAGAGCCCACTGCGTCCCACAGCTGGGCAGAGGCCTCCCCACTTTTTTTCCAGTCGTATCTGTTTAGTGCTATATCTGGCCAGCCTCTCAAGAAGGAGTCCAAGTTATCCCGCCATCGCCGACGAGGCCTAACGGCTCCCCGGTTAGACTCGAGGGGCTCCCACCTTGTGGTTAACCGTTTCGGTGCGGATGGCACGACAGGCGTGCCATCATATTCTATGGCGTAAGGCACGCCTGTCGTGTCATGTGAATAATTTTTTGTTCCCCGCCACAGCCAAAAGTTTTCGAAAATGGAAGACGCAAGGAAACAGTTAACTTGTCCACAAGGGTCCGGCATTCGGCAGACATGACCAGCCCAGTCCCATTTTAACTTAGCCGCTTTCCGAGCTACGTCTATTATTCGAGTCTTGGAGCGCCATCTTAGGGCTCGATTCGGAAAATGAATTAGATTTCTACTAGACTTCAACAAGTTACGATATGGATGGAAGTTATGATATGGATAATTTAAAGATATTTGTAAGATAGATATGTCAAATTTGACGTTTCCGCGATTCTGGAGGTCCTCTTGAACGATTTCGACAAGTTATGACTTAGATATCCAAGTCACATTTAGTTGATAGCTAATGTAGATCTAGTTGATCTCTAAATCGTCTCTAGATCTTGTGATTATCTCGAAATCCGAATAGGCCTGTTATACGTCATTTTATAAAGTTTGTAATAGTAAAAAAACTCACCAGCATCAATAACAGCTTCATACGCCTTCTCCAGCAAGATCCTGCACATGGGATCCATGGTGTGGGCCTGCTTGTAGTGGACCCCGAAGAACGAGGCATCGAACTTGTTGACGTGGTTGATCTTGCCTGTGCGCTGCGGGATTTCCGGGTGGGCTAGCTTCCAACGGCGGGGGTCGCCTGAGATCAGATCCACCTGGGGGTGAAAAAGAAGCAATGGTATGAGTATATTGTGGAGAGTATTCCAGAAAAGTGTCGGGATTTGGTATGATAAGGTTTGATAGGCAAGCGCTGATGGCCTAGCGGTAAGAGCGTGCGACTTTCAATTGTTGATTACATCAACGGTGGATAATATCATTTGGTACAACCAAAACTCAAATCTAAACTAAGTGTGGATCGGTTTGGTTTGCTTGTCACCCTAACTGTGGATTGTTAATGTTAAATTTTGACATTGTACGTATTCGAGAAGTTATGATTTTTCCCACATCAATGGGAGATCAACACGATACGTCAAACGTCGCTTGTCGAATAGGGGTCCTGTTGCTTTTCGGTGAAGGAAAACATCGTAAACCGGACTAATCCCAATAAGGCCTGGTTTCCCCTCTGGGTTGGAAGGTCAGATGGCAGTCGCTTTCGTAAAAACTAGTGCTTACGTCAAATCATGGGATTAGTTGTCAAGCGGACCCCAGACTCCCATGAACTGTGGCAAAATGCCGAGATAACGTGAGGAAGAATTTAAATTAATCGGTACCTATATAATACAGATTTCTACAGGTTGTTAAAGTAGCTGCCTTACGCGTCACGTCACGGACAAAGTAAACCTTGTTGTGGACCCCTGAATAAGTTCTTCTGCAGGTCCACAACGGAGTCTGAATGCGGAAAATTTCCGGACACTCCAGTAATAAGTGCCGATGTTAGCCACATACCTTGTTAACAAATTCTCCTGAAGTTCCACACCGGAATCCGGAAAGGAAATGAGTCCGGATAGTATCTGGGAACTCCAGTAATGAGGGCCTCTTCGCCTGGAGGAGGGTGCGACATCCGATTTTAGCCACATACCTTGTTAAACAAGTTCTCTTGCAGATCTACAATGGAGTCTGAATCCGGAAAATATCCGGACACTACGTAATGGGCGTCCTAGGTATCGCTGATGCGATGAGGTCGTGAAAGATCTGAACGAGCTCGGTGCCGTCGATTGGACAGAAACGGCGCTAGACAGAGAAGCATGGCGTTCCTTAGTGTCAGAGGCCAAGATCCACTTCGGGTCGCTGTGCCACGGCAGTAAGTAAGTAAGTACGTAATGAGGATCATCGCCGGAGGGAAGGTGCGACAGAATATGCTAGCCACATACCTTGTTAAACAAATTCTCCTGCAGTTCCACAACGGAATCTGAGTCCGGAAAATATCCGGACACTCCTGTAATAAGGACCTCATCGCCGGGGGGAGGGTGCGACAGCCGATGTCCGGACTCAAGGCGATCTTCGACTTTGGTGGTCGGCGCCATCTGTGGATTAAAATCAGAAAGGATTGGTAAAGCACATTATTGAAATAATCTCAATAACTATTATTAAATAAAATGAGTAGATAAACAATCCGCAGGAAAAATCGTGTGTCAAGTATGTTGAAAATATATAAATATAGTAGCTGTGACCGCGATTGTGATGCCCGTCTAGCGAGGACAATTCGAGTTTTAGTTATGCGATTTGATTCCAATACGGTACTAATCCGTCATTGTCAAAAAAACGTTTTTGGTTGAAGAAATACAACTCGCATTGACCCGAAAAGATGTGCACGCGTCTGTGCACCGTGTTACTTCCCTCACATCAACTCAAAATACCTCAAACTACTTACTCCTTCTGTTTGTAATATTGTTGAACCAACAAAAATTAAATCAATAACAAACGTAATTACACAATGGAATATGCACACCAGTAATCAATGTAGATGTAATCGAATAATTAAAATATGTTCGCGTTTTTTAACCCTGAGGTCGTATATAACGTAAGTTTAATTGCTAGGAACGAAAATGTAATTTAGTCCTTACTGCTATCAATTAAAGTACAATTTTGATTGGATTGATTTGCTTATGGCAGTTAAATATGGACATAGAATTTGAATTCATTTAAAAACCTATGAACTTACTTTTACAAGTAACATAATTCAAAATTACAGTGTATAAAACCTATAGAAATATAAAAAGCTGTTGGATCTCCAAATAATAATAAATAATACCAGGGGCCCATTTCTCGAACGATGTTAGACTAATATTATTAATCCACGAACTGTCAAATCGTATGGGTTGCCATGGCAACACAACACTAATAATATTAGACTAATACCATTTGAGAAATGGGCCCCTGGCACCTCGCGCCATAGCAGAGGACGCTGGTTCCATTCCAGCCTGGGGCACAAGAGCCCTTGGTCACTTTTTTTAGTATATGACATTATTTCAGCTTATAATTTGTATACCTAGTATTGTTTGTACTTGAAATAAAAACTAAATTATTTTCTGAAACTTTTTAATTTGTTCTAATACTTCTAATGGAATTATAATAAGTGTTTTTATTTTGATCGATAACAGCGGACAATCATTAAGCTACACGTCAATGACCTTCGACGTCAAATCCATTTAAATAATTAAAATTCCTTGGTTTTATTTAACTCGTATAAAAACAATCTCTAGACCTATACATTATTAATTTATTTACCAAATGCTATTTCAGACGTGTGACGACTGCCTTTTTAGAACTTCCATTCTATTTTCATGTAAATTATTCATTTCCTTTAGTTTATAATCTGTTTAATATTTGAGTTCAAACATATTTTATAAAACTGCAAAATGATGGAAAAATTGTTACTGTTACTTTAAAGATTGCACTTTAAATCCTGCCATCACAACTGTATTTTAAATGACTTGATTTTATAGTTATTAGGCATTCCCCAAACAACTAAAGCTAATTTTTGATATGGACAATCTACGCAAAAGCTTTCCATAAGCAAAAAGCTACTTACCCAACGTGATATTGCAAAAAAATAGCACAACTATATCAAGATTTTTATAAGAATATCAACTCTAAAGTCTCTCTCATAAGTGATACAATCGAATAAACTACGAATGTGTTTTATGTCATACATATTTTTTTACAAAAAGGTGCAAAGTGTCTCGAAAATAAAGGCTTTCAGGCTACCTACGAAAAGAAGAAACGGCAAGAACGTTTGTATTCAAAGGCTGGAAGGCACTTTTAGATTACGAGCGTGGGACAAAGGCATTTTCAGACTAAGGTGCACAAAAGTGCCCTGAAAGTGCCTCAGCTATATTCATTTTAATGATCTCATAGACACAACAACGTAAAGAGAGACCGAAGCCCTCTTACGCATATACATACAACGCGTCTGGCCAACTCTATTGTAACACCTGCAGAAGAGTCTTTAAGACCAAGTTCGGCCTGGCCAGCCGTATTCGGGCCCCTAACAGGCGTAATCCGTAATTGCTGAGGTCGCCGTCATCGAAATCGATGAGGACTATATATATAGCTATGTACGGTGACCTGCAAAATTGCATGGACACACTATGAATTCATTCATAATTAATAAAGTGGTTTTTATTTTAATATTGCCGTTGTAAGACTTGTAAGTGTTATGAAAAAGCATTAGGCATGTGTAAAACCTGATTACAACACCGCGCGTTTTCCATTTTAGCTTTATAATTATAAAATCTCTCACATATCTAGTGCTTTTATGATTTTTACGGGCCGGTACAGACGGACTATAACCCGACTGGAACTTGTAGGTTGCAGTTGGCGTGCAGTTCCCATACAAATTGCAGTCGGTTTGCAGTCCATCTGTATCGGCACTAGAGTCTGTGCGGAAAGAGAAGAGTTGTGGAATGTATTGAGCCCCATACATTCCACGACTCTTCTCTTTCCGCACAGACTCTAAACGTAAAATCCAACGTTCCTGACCGATGTCATATTAAAATGTTAATTTTTAATAACGCCATCTAGTTTTAAGATTATTAACATTTGCTTAGGACTCAAAATGCTTCATGATGTAAATCTATTTTTATTTCTAGCTGTATCTGCGGTCAGTCAAGCCCAATTTTACGTTTTGAAATTACAAATAGCAGTATGATGGCAATTTCATGCACAAATAACTAAAATGTAAACTTATTTTTACATTTTAGTTATTTTTTGAACCTTAGATTAAATATTATTATTTATTAGTATTATTTAATTATTATTTAAATATTATTATTTAATCGAAGGTGCAGAGGGGATTTCCATTGCGGGATAATTTCAACTAATCGAAATATCTCGAGTGCCATGTATGTTCAAATAGAGAAAAAAATGTCTAGTGTTGTTACTTGTAGTAGGTAGTTGTATTTTATTTAGTTAATAATGTAAAACATGGAAGATATTTCGATTACCCCGCAGTCGAAATTGCCCCCCTGCACCTTACAACATTTACGATCCGGTGGCGTTGTACAGTCGCCATCAGATATATCCCATCAGCCAACGTGCTCACAAATATCTGAACACGCCTCTATTGTCAAGGCGTTAGAGAGCGGGTTCAGATATTTTTGAGCACCTCGGCCGCTCTGATATATCTGATGGCGACTGTACAAACAGCAACACTCCTAACTGTCCATAGGTGGACCTTATGCCTTTTGTAATAAGGTTTACGAACTGTCAGTTAACAGTGTGGGCTATGGTATAGGGGCTGTCAGCCCTCTACATATTTACTAGACTCTGTAAGTATTAAAACTATGATCCAATTATAATTAAGTACTCCATAACAAGCCTCCGAAGGAGAAATCGCTACAACTTTCAACCCTGTTTTCACTCCCTTAGGGGCTAATCCATTCTTGACTAAAATTGCTCTCCTACGCCCAATAGCGGTGTCTCAAAAACAAATGATGTTGAAAATGGAATTATCAGATAAAGAATGTAAGGTATAAGTTTGCATTATGTACACTGAGAGAAAAATCATCACCAGGAATTAAAAAACAGTTCTGTACTGGGGGAAAAATGAAGTTTTAGTAATAATTATGGACGTTTCACTATTTCTGTAAAGTTTATTTATTTCTACAAACAGCTCAGTAATCCCAAATATAATTTCAACAAACAGATAATAGAAATTGCAAGAACTAATAGAAATTGCAAAAGTCAATTTGATCCTATTAGTTAACTCTCCTTGTCGCCGGATTAAGTTTATTTTTGTAATTCTAAGTGTATTTTTGTTGTACTTTTCTCTCAGTGTACTTCAATGTATTTTGAACCATTTTAAATTGGAACAGAGTTGTTCTTCTTCTAGTTCAAAAGAATTTCAACGAAACTAGGTTATTTAACCATTTTTGTATGCTGGGCCCCTATTCGACAAGCGACGTTTGACGTATCGTGTTGATCTCCCGTTGATGTGGGAAAAATCATAAGTTCTCGAATACGTACAATGTCAAAATTTGAAATTAACAATCCACAGTTAGGGTGACAAGCAAACCAAACCGAACCACCCTTAGTTTAGAGTTGAGTCTAGGTTATACCAAATTATATTATCCACTGTTGATGGAATCAACACTCAGTATGCAATAAAATCAACTGTTGATTAGACGTGGATGCGAAATCTGACAGTTGCACATGTCGAATTTGATCCCTGGACCTTAGGAGGGTATAATACTGTCGGTATTATACTATACAACGTCAAGAGTCAGTCAACAATTGACGGTAGGATCTTAAAATCAACCTCTTAAGGGATGAAAATGGGGTTGAATTTGTAACGACTACCCGGCGGCTTTTATAAACCAGAACTCCTTAAAGCTAAATATAGAACCAACCTTATAAAATCACAAAAAACTTTCACAGAACTGAACTGGAATTGAACCTTGGACGTGGACACCGGCAGGCACCCACTACGAGTCTGACTCTTGGTAACGCCCGACGATGTTTATAAAACGGACAATTAAAAAAGATTTGCATACAGGGTGATTTGTAAACAATGCCGTTGGAATAGTCACATAGTTCATTGGCTGTTGGTAGTCGGGGAATCGCTTTTTGAGCCGAGTTTTATTTTGCTGTCGACTTGTTTCCATCATTTTGATAAAATTTGGTGGATAGATTCTCTATTAAGGGTATGGTATCAAAACTAAACTGAAAATCGTAATACAAGAGCAAAAAAAGTAACAATGTTGCCACTTTTTACAGGCGGATTTATGTAAAAATAAGTAAATAAAAGTACTTTTTTAAATCGTAGGTGTAAAATTACCAATAAATAAATTATCTTAGCGTGATTATTTATAAAAAGGAATTTACTGTTTTACAAACAAATTATTGCAGTGGCAACATTGTCTTACTTTTTTTTGGTCTTGAATTACGATTTTCAGTTTAGTGCAGAGTCAGCAAGGTATACTTTACTACTTATAGTATAGTTTAGTTATTTACCGGTTCGGTGGAAGGAAAGAGAAGGGGCGGCAGTCCAACGCGATAATCCGACCGCAGGGGGCCGAGTTTAGAATTTCGACTACTCGATTTCGCGTATTTTATTAAATAATATCTCCACTACTAGGCATTTAAATTCTACTACTACTACTATGGAATTGAAATCGAGTGGTCAATACCAATAGATTCAAAATTTTGATCGCTCGTATTTCAAAAATTAGCATATCGCCGTTTTCCACCGATTTTCGAGTGACGAAATCGAGCGATCGAAATCAAAAATCGTCCCCAACAGGCACAGCATGGTTCCATTTTTATCGCCTCTCACTATGCCCGACACTTTCGCACTTACATACTTGTTGAAACATGACAGGCATGGTGACAAGCGATAAAAATGCGACCGTGCTACGCTGCCAGCCGGCGTATTATGGATGGCTTTATCCATCTTTATCCACGTGATAAAATAACTGTCACTTTTTAACATCGTGGGATAGAAAGTGACGGACACCGTTTTATCACGAGTCACGTAGACAAGAACGACCATCATATCCGTACAGAAGCGGTATCATGGTCGCATTTTTATCACTTGTCACGCCATGCGTCACTTTCTTACATATTTGTTAGAATGTGACAGGAACGTTGACAACTGATAAAGAACCGACCATCTTAGCCCTACAGGATAGCAAATCGCTATCCATCGAGGTCAGTGATGCCTTAGAAGTCCAAGGGATCGGATTGCCTGGAAATCTGCGATTTGGAATCATGTGCTCCACGTAGGAGGTCATGACCCTTAGCACTGAGAAAGAAGCAAGGAGGATTGTATAGTTATATCATCATCATCATCATCATTTCAGCCAAAAGACGTCCACTGCTGAACATAGGCCTCCCCCTTGGACGTCCATTCCTACCGGTTGGAAGCGACCCGCATCCAGCGTCTTCCGGCGGCCTTAACAAGGTCGTCCGTCCATCTTGTGGGTGGACGTCCTACGCTGCGCTTGCTAGTCCGTGGATAGTCCGTGTATATGTTATAGTTATATGTTTTCATAAATTATAAACTAAAACTGATATCGCTAAACGTGACACGACACCCCGAACGCGGATTATCGCGAACTAAAGCGACATAGCCCGATTTCGATTTTTGTCAACTTGTATGGTTATAATGTTATTTTGATACGACCAAAGAGAATTAAGACTAGAGGAATATTGTCGAAGTAATTATGTAATCAGTACATTAATATAGACCGACAACAAATTGTAGAAATTAAAAAGAAGCAACATTGTAGTGTCGTCCCTTATTCAAATCAATCTAAGAAAACGGGACGACTCTGCGATGTTGCCACTTTTTAATTTCTACAAGTTCTAAGTAGTTGGTCTGCCATCTTTCAACACAAATGATTAACACTTTTAGAACGCCATTTGACTTTGATCCTTATTTTTTCACTGATATGTGTTAAATTTGTTAAATGTCCTAAAGCTTTTAAGATTTTTATTATTGTATGTATGTTAGTGTGTAAATGTATGTATCTCTATGGGCCTTAGTTGCCTGAAAATATGAAAAATACGACAAAACGTGCCGAGAAAAGATATGCACTGCCTTTTGCCCTTTGTCTCGTCTTGGCGGCGGCACGGCCGTGCCCCTAGATATTTCTTCTTCTTCTTCCAGTGTCATCTCCTACCGGAGGTCGGCTATCATGAGGGCTATACGAACTTTAGACACAGCTGCGCGGAATAATGAGCGTGTGCTCTGCTTGAACCATGTTCGGAGATTTTGGAGCCATGAGTTACGTCTTCGTCCGGATGATCTTTTCCCTTGGATCTTTCTTTGTATAATAAGTTGAAGGAGTTCATACTTCTCGTTTCGCATGATATGACCAAGGTATTTAATTTACTTTAAATGTAAACAACATGATTCAAATATATTATTTTACCGTGTAAGCGTATTGGTGAATTACTGTAAGCTTATATGAGAGAAATAAATGGTATTGTATTGTATTGTATATATTATCATTCCAATGCGTGAGTTCGAATTGGCCTATGAAGCGAAAGTTGTGCGTGAGATTCACGCCAATCATCAAGATTGTCGTATCAAAATCAGTTCGAAACCGTAACAAGTTTTGAATCAGAATCGGGCGCATAGTTAGAATGTAATTTATAGCTGTATAGCTTTTCAGTTCGCTCGGCAAGATCAGCGAGATTGTGTTTACTTTAGAAGAGTAAATCTCTAAAATTTGTAAATTTCGATCACATCTTAGATTTCTATAAAAATTGGTATGCTGGTAAAGTACATGAAGCTGAACAACTTCCACCATATTTCCCAAAATGTCCCAGATAGTTATTATAAAGCTTTCCTGTTTTGTTACCAGATTTCCTTACACAATTGGTAACAAAAAAGTAATGTTTCTTAGAAAATTTCTGGGACATTTTGGGAAATATGGTGGTAGTTGTTCAGCTTCATGTACTTTACCAGCATACCAATTTTTATAGAAATCTAAGATGTGATCGAAATGTACAAACTTTTTGAGAATGCTCAGAAATGGTTTAGATGGAAAGTGGAAACTGTATTGTACATATGTGACGGTTTCAACCAAAAGATACCACATTGTCGGTTGTCGATAAGGTTGATTTCAAATTGAAGCTATGTGGAAATAGAGCCTTATTGAAAACCGACAATAAGTAGCATTTTGGTTGAAAATTACACATAAGAAGAAGACTTTATTAAATTTGGAATAAATCGCGCTGCAGTCTTGCAGCTAAGTCATTAGCCTTATTTATTCAAATAAAGTTTAACCCCCCCCCCCCCCCCCTTTCGTAAAACTTATCAAACTTCTGTTAAATAAATAAAATATAAAATATCGTTTGCTTCAGACATATAGTTTAAATTATTTTACATTACAATTTAATTTAATTACAATAAATTAAATTAAAACATACAGATGAGAGTGAAAATAACTGACGGTTATGAAAAACGCCAGCTTATAAAACGTTTCTTTTAACTGTCCACCCTACATCAAATGAAAGAAAAGAAATGATACGTAAGCAAAAATTTTCACGCAATTCTCCTATTGTCATTGCTTAGCTTAGGTGTATTACTTTGTTTTCGAAGTTCATTGACACTTTTAAAAAACTCCAAAATAAATTAACATCCTGTATGTGCTCACTTCAGGCTGGATTTCAAGTTGTATGTCATAGTGGCTAACAATTTTAGTGATTTTATGAAATGTCTAAAAATTTACTTGAAACAGCGATGGAATATGGAATATATGTAGGTACACGAAGCAGTCGCCATCAGATATATCGGAGCGGCCAAGGTGCTCACAAATATCTGAGCACGCCTCTATTGTCAAGGCGTTAGAGTGCTTGTTCAGATATTGTGAACACCTTGACTGACACTTATCCATACCCCTAGTGTACAGTCGCCATCAGATATATCGGAGCGGCCAAGGTGTTCACAATATCTGAACACGCACTCTAATGCCTTGCGGCTTGACCGCTCCGATATATCTGATGGCGACTGTACATTTTATACGATAGCGTGGCGTGACCTACGCTTTAGCGTTAAGTGTTATTTTGTATCGGATTTGGAGTTTCCAAAACGCTTCCAAACACTTGTCGCGCTGTTCAAAATCCTATACTACAATTGTGACCATTCCAAGTGCCAGTAAGGCCCGTCCTTAGATATAATTAGCTACTTTCCTACTAGTCTAATCAGTTTCTTTTTTAGAACTGTCAAAACGATTTGCTAATATGGAATTTATATGAAAACTTGTGTAGTGACGTCACAGTCAAATCACCTACTTTTTATTATACTTCCATCCGATTTATTAAATATAAATATTGTTTAAAAATAACTGGTATCTGCGTTTTTCTAATAATAATCTGGTGCTTTATTTCGTGCACGGTACGAAATAATTTATTTTAAGCATAGGGAAGTACCCAATTATGTTAATTCAATTCAATAATCATTTATTTCAAATAACTAAGATTCTTATTACATGGTTAGTAACATAGATAATAGCTCATTATCTTATTCTCTACATAGTTAGCATTAGCATTCTTATATCTAAGGTGTTTGTACATAAATATAAATAGGTACTTCATTGCGCACATCAATGAATAGAATAGCAATAGCTAAGAGTGGCCAATTACTATGGAGTGGCCAATAACTATAGTATCTAGTCACCCTATCATCATAGGCCTTTCAGTCTATTGCAGACTATACAAACAGTGTCAGGCAGGGCGACAACGTTTTTCATGGCTGTATAAGCCAATACGGGAGCGGCAACCACGATCGCAAAAGCAGGTGTAGTGTGCCCGTGGCGAACACATGTCGGGCTGATGTCACCCTATAAAATACTAGAAATTTGTACGAAATCCTTATCCACCGATATCACAGCGACATTATACGGTACTCGGCATTGTATGCAAAGCAGGTGTTTTCAGTCCCACCTGGATGGGAACCCCTGACCCCCGGCGCCTACATTACCGCCATAGAACACGTATATTTTCAAAAATTTGTATGGACTTGAAAGAACCTATGTAAGCAATACACACACACACTGATTACACTGAGAAACCTTTTAAATGTATAAAAGTGGTGTTACTGAGATTAACTTTTTAAGAATATGCGGGGCCAAAAGAAGAATTCTCGTATTTGGAATTGGAAAGTAAGCTGATGTTTGTGAGCGTGGATCAAAAGAAATTGCTTTAAGAATACATGTACCTAACACCAGGCGTGTCGTGTGCGATTTCGTCGCTTTGCTACAGGTAGCTAAAAGTACATCCGCTCGACCCCAAATTTAGGGTTTGCCATAAGCCGCGCGTGGCGCTGTCGCCACCTAGCGGCCATATCTGTCCTGATCTTAACAGACGCGTTTTGTTAGATAGTGAGTCTTCTGTACCTAGTACTATTATTTATTCTGTGCTAACACTTATAATTATGACTCAAAAACTTTTATGACTGAAAAAAGTGCGTGTATGATAAGGACCAAGTTTTTTTGCATTTTTTCGAAAAGGGTGTTTCTGCTCTTTACAGCACAATCAAGCTTTGAACCCATATTTTTTAACCCACACGTACCTATATTTATATAAATAATTATGATGAATTTCACCATATCGAAACTTTGCAATATTGCATAGTTTCCGAATGCACAATGTGTAGGTTTGTACATTTGTAGGTATTTTGTACAGTCGCCATCAGATGTATCGGAGCGGCCGAGGTGCTCAAAAATATCTGAACACGCACTCTAACGCCTTGACAATAGAGGTGTGTTCAGATGTTTGTGAGCACCTTGGCCGTTCCGATATATCTGATGGCGACTGTAATACCTATATATGTAGTTTAATGCATAATTGGGTAGGTAAAGTTTTTTGAAGATAGGCAAATTATATTTTTTCCCGATAGTATTCATTATAGCGATCACGGAAATGCAGCTCTTTTATTTTTATATCATTTTATTGATTAAATATAATTTTTTAAATGATCGATATGACGTTTGTGAGGTGAAATGGCAGACTCGAGTAATTAATTCCTTGGCGCGTAGTAAATGGGATGAGATAGAAAAAAAATCGATGTCAACTGTCAGTGTCACTTAGCTCTCATTCCCGAAAAATAACGGACAAGCCTCATGTTACCTTGCGAATTGCTATTAATGTTATCATTGAGATTTTCGGCGACCTCAGCACGACCCACGGACTTCTGATTCCCCACGACATCTGCGCGTATTTGGACAAAGATTGAATTTACTTTCGATAACTTGGCACTGCATAAATTATTGGACAACGTTTTCTTCCCCCTACACGTCTACACGACGGCCCCTACGCTGACCCTTGGACAGAGTTTTGCAAGAAAAATAAGCGAGTTCATACGAGATTGCGAGCAGATTCTACAAATTTGAAATTATTATCATAACAGTGATAAGCACAATGCCGTTGAATTAGAGGAGCAATGGCCGTACAGGAGTACGTATCCGTGAAATACATAGGTACAGAAAACTTTCTTCACTTGTGTTTTGATTTTTATTATTAAATTGCCATGAGCTGTTAAGTTCGTAAACAAGAAATCGGTCTAATTTTTTCTAACAATTTCAACCATCTGTTAGTTTTGTGTGGTTATCCTCATTTTATGAATGTTGTTCTTATTTTCAGGTGGATGTAAACATTCATTGGCGGTATTATACTGATGGCTAATTAGAACCATTGAGCCATGACATATTTCCTTGCAGTGTTATTCGGCTAAGCCTCGAGCATCCTGTGAATCTGAAGGATATAATTATTTCCATAAAAAAGAGCAATCGAATTAGGACCAAGATATCCCGAGAATCTAAAGACATTTTATAAAAAATGCAATAAAATGAAAATGGGAGACTCTCTTATTTTAACAATGTTACAAGATCATGACAATGTTATGGTCTATACTTATTAAAATTTTAAAACCAACATGTCTTTATCTTTGACTTGAAAATGTACAAATGATTTGGGTTAAGTTTTATGAAATGCAACTTATGCTAAAAACCTATTATTATTATATGTCAAATTATCGTGAACTCGATGTTGCTTAAGGCGTATCCAAATTAGTCAATTTTTCGCCAATCTGATTAAATTGCCCGATCGAATCGGGACGTACGGACGCAAACGCCAATTTGGCTCGCCGAATTCAACCGCCGATAATGACCAATAAAATGAGGTGCGGACACAAGAACACCAATTTGTGAGGCTAGTATTTTCGTTATGGGGCATTTTTTCAATTTAAATGGGTCTAATATCACCATAAATCTAAAATTGGAGATTGACGCCAATTTCATTTCTGATCAAATCGACCGATTTGATCAGTCCCGTCTGGATACCGCTTTAGCACCGCGAAAGGGCGCTGCGCGGTGCGCGCGGATTGACGCATGCGCGTACCGTATGCTTTGTATCTATGGTAATATAATTTTAAAAAATATGCAAATAAAAGGCGGCAAAGTTTATTCGTTGTGCAATACTCAATAAGTTACCGCTTGTTATTTTAATACTCGTAATAAACAAAATGAGTTCAAGTGACGAAAACGACCTGGAATAGACGGCATGCACCGCCTCATTTTAAAGCAGAAGCAAACTTAATAATGAATAACTAGCTTCCTGCTAAGTCCTGGGACAAATACAACAGGACTTACGACATGCTCATGCTGTGGAAGGACACAAGAAGGACAGCCAAAACGCAAGAAACACCTACTCTGAAAGTGGTTTTTAGCGTATTTCTGTGACCAAGTGAAAACTAAAAAGCCATCTACATTTAATATAAACTAAGAATATGCGTTGTTTTTTTAATTGTATTCGCGTCACTTTACCCCTATTAAATACGCTTTACTAAATTGAATTTGTTTTATTTCCTCACATAATTTGAGAATAGTGCTTACTATGTATACCTCAATGGAAGCAAAAATGTAGTATTTTTGCGAGTTGATACACTTGCTACTTGTGTATAGTGGCAAATGTATTAAACCCGCAATCAACACTAATCAATATGTAAACAGGCCCCAACGTGAAGCACATTTACCCTACAGACATACTTATCCATATTGACCATATTTGAACCTCTCAACTCTCTTCAAGGGCACGCCACACAGCGTGATTCTATATACTGTTGTAATGTTAATGCTTAAGGATAATAATTTGTGGATTTTAAAATAAAACGAAACGAAATTTACTGGATTTATATTATATTATTTTGGATTTATATTATAAGTTTTCTAAAGTACAGTCGCCATCAGATATATTGGTGCAGCTAGGGTGCTCATAAATATCTGAACACGCCTCTATTATCAGGGCGTGCGTGTTCAGATATTGTGAACACCTTGCCGAGCCCATATATAATAGCCAATAACGACCTAGTTATTAACACTATTACAATCTTAATCATTATGTATGTATAATACAACAATCACGTTTATATAGTCCTCACAAACGTATAAGTTACCATTTTGGCCAATATATCTTCAAAGCTTGGCACCGAATCGCTGTTAAAGACTTTGGTGTGCTCAAATACGCTGAATTTGGAAAGTAACGTCTGTACTTCCTACAAGACGGTACGACGCACTTTGAGTTCATCTCTGTAATATTCTATTTCCATTCGAACGTTTCCGGGATCGTCTCCATCTATTGTGTTGATACTGAGATCCAAAATGACTCGTGTAGCAGTCCAAGAGTCGTGGTGGAGGTGTTAATGAAAATGTTCTCCAAGAAACAGTGCCAAGTAGTCGAAAGCAATCGTTATCATTATCAAAATATCCGTGTTGATCGTGCTAGGGACGTTAAAAATACTTATTCTAGAAATCACACCGACATCCAATTACAAGAAAACACAAATGTTTCGTCCGACCATTATTTTCCAATTATTTGCAAGTTATTTTCCAAGAATGACACTGACAGTTGACATCGATTTTTTTTCTATCTCGTCCCATTTACTACGCGCCAAGGAATTAATTACTCGAGTCTGCCATTTCACCTCACAAACGTCATATCGATCATTTAAAAAATTATATTTAATCAATAAAATGATATAAAAATAAAAGAGCTGCATTTCCGTGATCGCTATAATGAATACTATCGGGAAAAAATATAATTTGCCTATCTTCAAAAAACTTTACCTACCCAATTGAAAATCGTACAAAGCGTTTTCGTATTAAATTTATTACGTTACTAAACTACTACTACTACAAGCACACAAGCACTACAAGCACGTTTTTAGGGTTCCGTACCCAAAGGGTAAACGGGACCCTATTACTAAGACTTCGCTGTCCGTCCGTCCGTCCGTCTGTCACCAGGCTGTATCTCACGAACCGTGATAGCTAGACAGTTGAAATTTTCACAGATGATGTATTTCTGTTGCCGCTATAACAACAAATACTAAAAACAGAATAAAATAAAGATTTAAATGGGGCTCCCATACAACAAACGTGATTTTTGACCAAAGTTAAGCAACGTCGGGAGTGGTCAGTACTTGGATGGGTGACCGTTTTTTTTGCTTTTATTTTGCTTTTTTTTTTGCATTATGGTACGGAACCCTTCGTGCGCGAGTCCGACTCGCACTTGCCCGGTTTTTTACTATAAGCACACAATTGTAAGTCTTGTCCCGTTCCTGAATGCCTCAGTCTGAGCCTCGATCTAGGCCTAGGTCCAACACAATCATAGGATTATGGCTAAGCCTTTCTAAATGGATCCCTGAACCATAATTTGGAACACATTACGTAAGATGTTTTTATGAAACTCGCTTTCTGCTCGGTTCATAATTGTACACTCTTATTTTAATGCCTTAATCTACTATAATATTATAAGCACACAATTGTAACTAATCTTGTACCGATCTTGAATGACCGGAGCTTCGATCTAGGCCTAGGTTCAACACAATCATAGGATTATGGCAAAGCCTAGGTAAATGGAAGCATGGAATATAATAGTTTGAAACGCATGAAGCCTTTCAATTCAACTTTTCTAAGGAAGAGGTGTGTTGTTATCAAACCTCGTTAAGGTATCGTCTTGGGTCGTCCCGTTCGTTTTTCGTCAAGTTCTTAAATTAGTCATATTCTGCTTTCGTCACTCATTCTACATTGAAAGCCACCGACGATTGTGACGAATATAGAATGTGTGACTAAAGCAGAATAGGACTAATTTAAGAACTTGACGAAAAACGACTGGGACGACCCAAGACGATACCCTCATTAACATGGCATTTCTATTTAAAGTTATACCAAAAATGTTTGTGCTAGAATTGAGTTTTTTTTTATATTATTTCTACTCAGAATCACGTTCGACATGTTGCCTCCCTGTCACACTTACGTACGAATTTACAAGTGCGACAGAGACAACACGTCGAACGTGGTTCGCAGTAGGCCCGCAGTCAATGAAGACTCGAAAACACCCATTTCGCGTAAGTACGTAGTGAGTGTATTTCCATACCTTTCGGTCGTTAGCATTGAAAAGAGAGACATTAATTAATCTAATTAATTATAATACCCACGCCGCATACGTAAGCGGAATAAATATATATACGAAAGTTAATGACACGGGTGTTAATGACTTTGTTCATTATTAATTACATTTTAGTCCCGGGGTTCTCAACTCACATCTCAATTATTAAAATTTCATTTTAGAAGGATGACTCACGTTAGACCGGGCCGTGGCCGGACCGGAGCTTCCAGAGCTTCGTTTTCTATGGAAAGCATTAAGCACCGGGGGGCTCGGGAGTGGCACGGTGCGGGCCCGGGCCTGCTGTCATGTTATGTGCAAAGCGCAATCCTTTAAGGGGCCCACAGATTACCAGTTCGACGGACGATATCTGCCTGTCAGTTAAACACAAAAGGTGACAGTTCCGAACAACTGACAGGCTGATATCGTCCGGCGAACTGGTAATCTGTGGGCCCCTTAAGAGTAATACAGAAGGCAAATAATATTTCGAGTGCAATATATTATATGACTAACTAATATGAGTGCCCACCGATTTTTGACCACATGAACAAAAAATAGTATTTTATGCAACCGTTGTTTAAGAGAGGTCAAAAAAGGCGAGTGGCGTGAGTAACAATTTGAGGCGAAGCCGAAAATTGTTAGTAAAGACGCCACGAGTATTTTTTGACTCAGTTAAACAACGTTGCATACAATACTTTTTCTACGACCAAGCACTTTGAAATAAAATTTAACAAATCTTTTTAATTCAAGAAGTAGCAAAAATGGAATGAATGAATGAATGAAATTAAAAAAAAAATGTTTATGGTTCACTCGTTTGTCAGAGATGACATTTAAAATTAGGCTGGCAACACTGTATTTCATTCAATATTTTTTAAGTGGTCATTACACGAAGTATCGTAAAATCGCCAAAAAGATACTGCGTGTATGCACAAATTCTTTTTTGGGAAACAGACTAAAGACTTGTCTTGACAACTATAAGGTAGGGTTTTAAAGGGGTGTGCACGACCCTTTAAATGACAAATAAAAGTACGGGAGTAGAAAAACTATCTAACTTTATAAAAATGTGTTGAACCATAAATTTTAGAGTATTCTTATTCATCGCTTATACGATATAACAAATTTTGTGAAAAGCAGTGATTGTAGTGTGAAAATAACCCTCCTTTTGCTTTGCGGTAATCGGGTAAAAATAAATAGGAGATGTCAACATTTAAACATACCTACGATTTAAATAAAAACATAGCTCTTAGAAACAAAATATAATTAAATAACTAACCTACAAAAGTTAAAAACTAAATCTAAAAATAAACAAAACTAATCTTAAAATAAATATTTACAAACTATCCCCCTGCGGAATGGTGCCGTAGACGCTGGCAGCATTTCCTCGCTGTATCGCAATACTTATTCTTTATTTTTTAATAAAAACTGATGTACTTGCCTATTATGGTTTAAGTATAGGTACCATTGAGCAATAAAAAACAAAACACATTTAGTACAATTGTTTTAAGTAAGTACCTACCGTCTTTATTTTACAAAATGAACATACGTACAAATGCACAATACCTTTTACCCCAGAACAGGGTCCGCCCGTAAATTTCAGTTACACTTTACCAACACCCTTCCGGATTTCCGGAGCGAGTTCCCAAGTTCCGACTGAAAGGTCTAAATTTAACTTTACAGCCCTCGAGTCAGAAGATGAAAGCTTGGCGGAAACACGGTTCTGCGCCCAAGTTAAGAGTAGGCGTAAAGCTGGGGCCCAGCCAAGTTGACAATTCGTATATCAACAAACTACAGTTGCCTCCAGAAACTCGCGAACTAAATTGATAGGTCAATGTGCATAAATGATACCACAGTTTGGCCAGTGCTGTTCATATCGATATTTCCAAAAAAGTTTGAATTAGAGAATGTCGGTATTTCCAAAATTATGCAATTTTATAGTACCTAATAGAGACAAGGATATTGAATAAACATATTGTAATTAAATAAATATTTTATTATATTTATTTTGTTTTATTTGTTAGGACCAAGGTCATGACAAATAGCACAAAACGTAGGATCGAGATAAACGGAGAACACATCGCATATGTCCAAGAATACCTTTATCTTGGCCAAATAGTCTCTTTCCAGGCGCGACAGGAGAAAGAAGTCCAAAGACGCACCGAAAACGCCTGGAAGAGCTATTGGTCAATGAAACACCTGATGAAGGGAGACCTACCTCTATCACTCAAGCGTAGGCTCATGGACATGTGCGTACTTCCAGTTCTCACCTACGGTGCTCAGACCTGGTCATTGACGGGAGCTCAGAAGTCCAAACTCGGGGTTTGCCAGAGAGCTATGGAGCGCAGCATATTAGGTGTAAAATTAAGGGATCGAGTCCGAAACACCACGCTGCGCTCTAAAACTCGAATAATAGACGTAGCTCGGAAAGCGGCCAAGTTAAAATGGGACTGGGCTGGTCATGTCTGCCGAATGCCGGACGACTTGTGGGCCAAGTTAACCACAGAGTGGGAGCCCCACGAGTCTAACCGGGGAGCCGGCAGGCCTCGTCGGCGATGGCGGGATAACTTGGACTCCTTCTTGAGAGGCTGGCCAGATATTGCACTCTGCCGTCAAATGGTAAAACGCTGCAAATCAAGTTACAGCGTTTTAAGTTGCCTTGGACCAAATGATTCCTTTTATGTTCTTCTATCATCCCCTTTTTTCAGATTTTTGATATCTGTTTTAATTAAGTCTGCACCTCTAGCACAACTGGCCGCGACAGGCGTGAGAAGTGACAGATCGGCGCGACTTGGCGGCTTGTCGCGTGTTGGCAGCACAACTCACGCGCGAGAGCCGCGACAAACTCGCGATCAGGTGTCACTGTCAGAAAATGACAACGATCGCGACTTTGAACTAAAATCCGTAGCACAACTGCCTATTTTGAGACAAAATATTCTCTCGTCTTTATGTCAATCCGCGAGTCGAAGTCTACGCGACTTTATAACGCGACTCGCTCTCGCGGGTGGTTTGCTTGTACTTTTTTAACTAAACTCATGATAATTATAACTTAAAAACAAGTTTCATATATTATGTAATAATATAATTTGTATAATTACTTATTGCCCTAAGGAATAAGGAAGTATGGAACAATCACTAAATGCGTTTTACGCACTCTTATATTGATTATGCACGGTGATACCTACAAGTACCACAACACACCCATCACAACTTTAATTTCAAACAGCTAGTTTGTAGGTACTCAATTAAGTAATTAGGTACATATGTAGGATTTTTAAATTTCAATTCAGGTTCGTAAGTTTGTAAAAGTAATCCTAAGACTTCCTTACACAAAACTTTCATCAACCTATAGTCCGTTTTTTTTAGCATTAGAAAGAACTTCGCAGAAGTAAGCTTGTGGTTCCAAATCCGGCACTTTTAGCGGTAATCATTTGAAGTAAATTATATGTATTGACTATGCTACATAAGATAATTCTATAATTATTAACAATTAAAGAGCCTGACAAAAACTGCACGCTTGCTTCTGTGGAGTTCTTTCTAATGCTAAAAAAAACGAACTATAACAACGGAGCCCGCTTGCTTGTACATAAATGAAGCCGATGAGGTGGGTAGGTACAAATGTTCAAAACAAACTATCCAACTTATTAAGTAAGCCATAGTCTTAGTAGTAATATTTAGGATCACGGTTAGATGTCTAATTTCAACAATCTCTTACTATTTAGGTACCGTTTGGAACCTTCCTCGACCTCAACAAAACATACCTACATGTGGCCTGTGCCCGCTGTATCGTACTGTAACAGAATGATGTAATACGTGGCTATAACAGGATCATGTCCGGCTCAAAATCATGCTTTGTATGAAATATTATCAGTCATCACCCACTAAACCATTCCGTCCCCTGCCAACACCATACCGTGACGTGATTGGACCGAGCCGACCAACAATATTTTGAAGGAGTTATTATGCTCATGTCATAGTCTGCGTAGGTAGCATAGGTACGGTTATCATATGGTCTACCATATTGAAACTCCTCTAGATCAAACCCGTGTTCTAGATGTTTCACTTCATGTTTGACAGGGCCTGATACGATCATGCTATGATACGTTGCTGTCAGCATTAGGTATGAAGTGGGCCTTGGGGAGCTAATTAATCATGGCTTCTAGGAGTTCTAGGTACTTACCTACCTACTTTATTTTTGTTTCTTTTCAGGTAAAAATACAGGAGAGAAAAAAAAACAATATTTAAATTAATAGTATATTGCTTTGCCTTATATATTCTTGCAATATTCGACTTCTTATTATTAAACCTAATATGTATATATTAACATCTAGAACCACTATAGAGAAATTGTAAGAATCTTCTTTATTACCCTTGAAAAGTATTTTCTCTCTTCCTTTTTCTTCGACATGCGGCGTAGGACAATAAAATATCACCCTGGAAAGAAAATTGGTTTATAAACAAGACAATAAAATATGGTCATGACTTCATCGAGGACTATGAAATAAGCTCCTCATATCAATTTGTCAAGTCATAAACAGTTAGGTACACAGTACACACACATGCCATCCATTATTGGCACAAGAAAAACTATATGAAACTTATTTGAGAGTTACTGTGGCAGCTTAGATAGGTACGCCATAACCATTAGGGTTATTATTAATAGTTCACTTCGTCGGTGGTGTTCTTAAAGCTAAAGCGCTTCTCACATCTTAGTTAATTTAGAAAAGGGGACAGCTCCGCGTTTGAAACCTACAAGCTTGCCTAGTGTGTTTCTTTTCCTGAATCTCCACTTCGGGTCCCGTTGGCACGTTCCTGTTAATAATATTTTCCTTTGGGTGCTGGGATATCAATCGTGTCTAGGATAATGCTGAACTTATTCTGAAAAAAAAAGCACTATTTACAACAGGAATATGAGAACAAACCCAATAATAGCAATTCCATTATTATAGTTACTTACAAAAATATTTTATTTAAAAGGTTTATTAAACAGAAATTTTTAAACAATATATATTTTAAGGAATATTATCAATATTAATTATATAAGGCTCTATTACTTACCTTTTTTTATATTTTTTCCCGTAATTAAATGTTGACAAAATTTGAAAGTTCCTTGACTTTGACAGGTAAACTTAACCATCGACAAAAAACTAGATTTTTTACCACCAAAGAACGAATGATTTAGCGCATCCCTGGTTTCCGATTCAGTGTTGCCACTTGCTAATATCGATTTGTTTAGACTTTGATTTCGCCGGGTAACACTGACGAGTCGCGCCGCGACTTTGAGTTCTCTACGCGGCTGTTGCAGTCGCGGGTACAAGTTATGCTACGGAAATCGACAGATTTGACAGCCGCGGGAATGGCGACTCGAGTCGCGGTCTAAGTCGCGGATGCAAGATGTGCTAGAGGTGCTGTAGAAAACTGTCAAAACGCGGCAACTATAGTCTAAGCATACCAAAACATTGTAACAAGAGTTAACGCGTGTTTATTTCTGTGTCGTATTAATACATTATAATATTGGGTAAAGCAGAACGCTGTAAGTGGTACCTGCAGCGTTCTGCTTGCATTATAATATTGTTAAATTAAGAGCATAGAATACGCCAAAACGCGGCAAGAGACTGAAAAACTGATATTAATATCGTTTATCAAAATTGAAAGTTAAAAAATCCAATAACCTAATTAATTTTTTTTTTTTAAATTACATATCCATTTTAAGAATTACACTTACAATGTTTTCTTTTTTCAATGAATCACTTTATGTGTTATAACCTAAAGGCCAAAACGATGCAACTAGGAAATAATTATGGCAAAATGATGTAACTATAGAGTTACAGCGTTTTGCTAAGAACTTCTATAAATTATTTTTAGTTGGATCTTATTGGCAAAACACTTTATGGCTAATATTTAAATAAATACACTAATTTATAAAATTTTCATTGGTCGGCTATATAAAATGCACTCTTAGGTATATATTGTGTAAATTTCAACCTTATTAAGTTTATGAAAAATGGGTGTTTCAAAGGCCGGAATGTTCAAACCTTTAAATGCGTTTTTCTCAAAACTGCATTTTTTGACTTGCAGCGTTCTACCATTTGACGGCAGCACTAAATAGAGACGAGTGGAGAAAGAGGGGGGAGGCTTTTGCCCAGCAATGGGACACAGTGGGCTCTGAATAATATAATAATTATTATTATTTGTTAGGAACACTTACAGCTAGAGTAACAATTAAGTTGTAGCTGATAACATAGAAACAGTGATTTTAGCTCAAAATACAAAAAAGGCCGGCGCAGACGGGGAAATATTTCGTATAATGCGATTAATTTCTCATTTAATTTGAGTGGTGTGAACGCAAAAATTAAATCGCCTCGGTATCCCTATTGCTTCGATTGTAAAGACCAGTCCCTAAACTGGACATTTAAGTTCACAATTAGGTTAGAATTTAAATAATTATGGATCATCTACCGGCCACATGTATAAAATTAAATCACCAAAATGAGATTTATGGCGACAACCGAGGTTTTGAAATAAACAATGGCAAGTTGTTGCACGCTAACGTTGAAATTTGTCAGTTTCGCATCCGCACCTCCTGATTTGATCGGTAACGATACAATCTTACAATCCAATTAACCACTTTTTTCGTCACATTCATACAAATCGAAATCGTTTGTGACCCCTTTATAATTATGACATGGGTAGAAAGTGCAATATTTTACTTATCGATATCATTTTATCGACATATACCCGTGACTATTTTTTCTTTGCTATTCCTGGTATCATTTTATTTGTCAAACTCATGTCAATTTAGTTCGCGAGTTTCTGGAGGCAACCTTACAGAGAAAGACAGATGCCATAGCATCTGTCTGTCACGTAAGTCACGTAATTATAAGAATAAGAATATAATTTATTTGAAAGAAGAATCCTTGTAAACAAATATCAATATCCTGTGGCCCCACACTAGGCTATGTCTGTGTTCTGTGATCCGAAACCGTCGGAAACCACCGGGGCTTATTTCCAAACATTATTTAAGTTTCTAATGGCGTTAATTTAGAAACTTAAATCATGTATGGAAATAAGTTTAATTTCATTTCATAAGTTTAATTCTGTACATTTGCAGACACGTAACATTTGTACGGTAAACATCATTTATTCATTCGGTAAGATAGAAATATCTCAACAGCCGCAATTATTTCGAAAGGACTTAACAGTCATACGATTCTTATGAAAATTTGATCATTTCTAGATACTTCTTAAAAATGTTAGCTTGAATTTCATGAGAAGCCGACGTCTAGCAGAAAATATGGAATGTACTCTATTTCAGCAAGTTATTTTAACATGACGTGTTTCCATTGTCAGTGTAACGGAATGTTTTGTATTTATTAACCCAATTTGAAATCTAAAATGGAAAATGTACAGTTCGCGCGAACACACTAGTTTTCTCTCCTGTGGGCATGTAAGTAATGATTTTATCATAGTTTTCTATATAAAAGGAGGACCTTTCACGTGGATAAGGGTTAAATGAGATAATTAACCTTTATAGCCCTTAACTCTTGTGTATGTCTACAGGAAAGACGTAACACAATAATGTTTTTGTCCCGGTTACTTTTGAAAACTCGTATCTCACTCAAGTTTGACAGTTTATTTTATTCGAAATCAAAATGCTGGCATTACGGTTAAAGAGGTTTTATCATTTTATATTTATTAATTAAGTGTTGTAGCCGACCATGATTGTAGAGAATTGAATTTGCCTTCAGCAAAAAGTTAAAAAATAAGAAAAAGTGTGGTTGTTTCACCTAAATACGACGACGGTGATCGATCAAATATCAGTTACTGGGTGTGCAGGATTAGTCCTGATCACGTCTCATGAATCACCCTGTATAGCTTCGTCCTTTAGCAATTCAGTTTAGGGCCTAAACAGAATCGCAACAAATACATCATGATACCCCTGCCCACAGATGAGTACAGGATGGTACAGGATGGTATTCGCCATTAGGGCGAATCTGCGACTTGTAAATGGAAAGGGAGCCAATGGAAACGCGCGCCAGGTGGAACCGCGCCGGAACTCGAGATCCGCCGAGATAGCACATCCGCGAGATAAACTTAATGGGGTGCGCGCTTTGAAAAAATGATCATAATAACATCTATCTGCTCGATGTGAACACATATATTTAATATACCGGGTGTGGCCTGTAACACGAGAAAATAATTAAAACATAGATTGTATGCCTCAAAGGGTGACACTTTTGTTCAACAACTTTTAAAAATTATGAAGTATTTAGAGTCCCTATTTTTCATACAAAATAAATATTATCTTCAATGGACGCCATCGCCAAGCCATAAATTGTGATTGACGTTGCTTGTCACGCCTTAAACATAACATAATTCGCAATACATTGCGTCTTAGAATAAACTTTAAAGTGTATTAAAAATCAAATCACAAGTTATTTTTAAAAGTTGCTGAACAAATGTTGGTCAGTATGGGGAGTACAGCCTACAGTTTAATTTTTTGCTCGTATTACAGGCCACACCCGGTAGAGGGACTTACTGGCGTATTAACGCTACCGACACAGTGTAAAGGGGCACAGATATGCTGGTCGTTCTTGTCTACGTGACAGCGTGATAAAATGGTATCCGTCACTTTCTATCCTACGGTGTTAAAAAGTGACAGATATTTTATCACGTGGATAAACGTGGATAAAGCTATCCATAATACGTCGGCAGATTACCAGTTCGCCGGACGATATCAGCCTGTCATTTAAGTGGCCCACTGATTAACTGTCCGCCGGACGGTATCGGCCTGTCAGAACAAAATTTGGACAGTTCCGAACAACTGACAGGCCGATACCGTCCGGCGGACTGTTAATCAGTGGGACCCTTTACACGCAAATTGACAGCTCCGAACAACTGTCCGGCAAACTTGTAATCTGTGGGCTAGGGAATGCTCCCAGTACTGGTTTTCTATACAAATACAGTACCGGAACCGGGAATTCCCGGTTCTCACCATACAACCTCAGTACCCTATTACTGTGGGCCCCTTAAGGAAATGACGGTGATGTACAGTCACCTGCCATAATATCCTACATAACGAAGGCCTCAAAAATATCTGACACGATCGTATTTGTAGAGCCATAAGAGCGTGTCACATATTTTTGCGGCCTTAGAAGAGTAACTGCAGGTGACTGTACAGTCAGCAGCAGAAGTTGCTAAGCAGGCGAGGTGTTCAAAATGATCTTGACACGACTTCATTGTTAAGAGAATAAGAGCGTGACAAGGTAATCTTGAACACCTCGCCCGCATAGCAACTTCTGCTGCTGACTGTGCAGCACCATATAAGTATATACGTTTTGTGTGTTCTTTTGACAACGAAAACTACCGCTTAGCACGAAGCCATACCGCGCCATCTACATCAGCTGTCTAAAACTTGCATTGAGTTGCATGTGTTGGTACTTGGTTGTAATACTCGTACATAAATAAATTAAAATTGAATGAATATCAAAAAAATCATAATTACTCTTTCACAAATAAATAAGCAATTATACTTACTAATTTTTATTACATTCGTAGCAAAGAGATAGGTACTAGGTATGGTAATGTAATAAAACTAATAAAATATACGTTTAATAAAGCCTAGTAGGTAACTACCTAATATGAACATTATTTATGTGTAATACAGACGCACTGTAAGACGGCTCAGCGTTTTATGAAGCGTCATAAATTTGTTGAAGCGCTGCTGGGCGAAAATAACCTCTTAAACCTGAATCGCAATTATTAGGCGTACGCACGGAGCGGGGAGACGGGCGGATTTTAGTGGCGCTTTTTTAACCGCTCAATTTTAGTAAGTCTAAATATGAAATGACTACTGCCGTACTCGTCTCGTATCAGTCCTTGTTAGGGGTGTAGGGGGGGGTAGGTACGTAGTTCAGGTGTGCGACGCTGGGCTTACAACGCCTACTCCCTCAAATCTATCATACACGTCCCCGTCGGCCATGGCTCTGCCGCCGCAGGCCATGGCCGAACCCATCCCACTCATGGGGTGGGTCGTACACCCTGGTAATGCTGGTGGTCGGTCGGGCGTCGCACATTCCATCTGCCCCGGACCACCAGTAGCTGAGTATGAAGGCGACGTCGTAACCCGTGAGGACCTGAAAACCCGAACGGAGTACGACAAACTCTGGAGAGTCCTGTAAGGCATGGCTAGCAATATGATTTCGATCAAATTGCTAGCTATGCTATACGGACCTCAGTCATAACCCGTGAGGACCTGAAAACCCAAGCGGGTTATGACACACTCTGGAGAGCCCGAATGGCATGGCTAGCAATATGATTTCGATCAGATTGCTAGCTATGTTATACGGACCTCCCGGTTCCGCTTAAGGTGTAGGTGACTTAAGCGGACTATACTCACCTGCCTGCGTAAGTCCTGCGCAGTAGAGCGCCGTAAGCGGGGATGCAGGAGTCCTGGGGGCCGAGGCCTGCAGGGGGTCGGGGTTAGTTATCCCCTGTGGGCCAATATGCCCTTTTTGGTCCGAATTTCCGGCGAAACGGTGGCCCTGCAACTAGCCACTGCAGGGTATTGGACACGCGTCCCGTACGGTCGAGGTGGTACGGTCCGCAGGCGAGGTGTGGGGAGGGGCGTTCTCTGGGAGGATGCCAGGGGCTCGGCCATGCTGACGGGGCAAGGGCGCGTGGAACCACTGGGAGAGATAGGATCGTCTCTCTCAGCCACGTGTCTGCAGCTCCCGATGTCGCGCATGAGTCTCACCTCTACACACCTATACCTCTTGGGTATTCCTGGTGTCCAAAGTGACATCCCCAAAGGTGCGGGCTCCATGGAGGGTGGGAAGCTCGAGAGGTGAATTTCTTACATTTCAAAAAATGGAAACTACAAGATCCCAAACCCCGCGGGTGCCGGAAGGGAAACCGGAAGGCGCCCCAACACCGGAGGGAAACGGCGCAGTTTCGGCTGTACCCGGAACCTCCACCCAACACAACACTACACGAGGAGACGGAGCTGTCCCGATAGTTCCTCCCTCCTCATCACGTGCTTACAGGGAGGCACAAACAACCCTGCCAAGCACCACTACACACGGCGCTGTCCCGACAGTACCGACACGCTACACACACCAAATGGGAGCTGTCTCGACAGTACCCCCACAAATCAGACACAACACACCCCGTGGTGGCGCTGTCTCGACAGCACCGCCTCGGAAGGGGCAGCCCGCAGCAGGGATTAGAGCCGCCGGGAAACCAAAGGCACGCAAACCTGCTACGTGGACGCCCAAACCAGTAGGTTCGGTACCACAGCGTACCCAAGCCCTACTGCCAACACCGGGGACATCCACGGGCACTGTTCCGACAGGAGGGAAACCCCCTGCCACGGAGCAGACCCCAGTGATGGAACCAGCGCTGGACCCCGTCTCTGCTCAGCTGGAGGCGGGCTGGACCGTCCAGGTGTCCAGGAAGGCGCGGAGGTGGAAGCCCAATAAACGGGTGGAAACTCCCGTGCCCCCGCCTCCCCCTGTTACAGCTGCGGCTAAGCCGCATAAGCTGAACAAGAAGCAGAGAAGGAAGCGCAGAGAGAGACTAGCAGCTCTCAACACCGCCCCGGCGCCTCAACAGAGCGTCTCTGGGAAGGGTCAGGCGCAGGCTGCAGCTGGTCCACCAGCAGCGAACCGTGCCCCTCCCCAGGAAAAGAGGGCGAAGGGGACCAGGGCCAAGAAGGAAAGTAACCAGGGTGCCCGGTCTTCTGCCAAGAGGGCCCGACTGGATGAGACAATATCTCCCAGAGGAGAGCCTAAGAGGCAGAAGACTGGACCGCCTGGTGAAACCCCCCATGCCGATTATGCAGAGGCGGCAAAGGCTGACCTGCTGGTGGCGGTAACTACTGCCACCTCGGGACACCTGACCTCGCAACAATCGGATGAGGTCCAGAGGCAGCTGCTAGCCCTGCTCTCGCAGGAAGCTAGACAGCCCACCTCAAGCCTTCCCGCAGGCCCACTCTTCAGGGGCAAGCCCGTATGGGCGAATGGCTCCCTCAGATTGTGGTGCGAGAACCAGGCTACGCTAGCATGGCTCAAGCGCAGTGTGGCTACCATCACCCTCGATGAGGGGGAGAAGGTGGTAGTCAAGCGCCAGAGCGAGGTACCCAAACGAGTACGCTGCGGCATCCTGTTCCCGGGTGTCTGGGAGGACTTTGGCGAAGTAGGCCGAGCCCTCCGCTACCAGAACCCGTGGGCGGAAATAGACCGCTGGCTGCTCAACCGGCGAGAGGTGCAGGGAACGGAGACGTTCGCTGTGGTCAGTGTGCCGGAGACAGTCGTGCAGCCCCTTGTGAACCGCGGACGCCGGCTCGGCTTTATGCTGGGTTCGGTGTACGTGAAGTTTGAGGGGTCACGGGGCAAATTCAGGGAACAACCGCCCCCTAGCAGCACTGTCGCCATAGATGGCGCAGCTGAGGCACCTGCCGAGCCCATGGACACTTGCGTGACGACGCAGGCACCTGTTGACCAGATTTATTGGGTCACGTGAGAGCTACAATTTACCTCATCGAAAAATAGAATGAAACAAACGGATTATAATAGCTAAAATAAGCCTGTTGACGTATGTCTTGGTCGGCCTCACCTTAACCTGGCAGTTTTTGCAGTCCGACCAGATTTATAAAAAAATCATCAAAAATTTTTTATCGATAAATCGTATGAAACTTGTATGGTACGATAGCTGCCTTTGAGGACAGTAAAAAAAAATGGTCGGCCAAATCCTGTGTTTACAGGTTCCTGTGTCCGACCAATTTTGTTGTACCACGTGAGAGCTACAATTTACCTCATCGAAAAATAGAATGAAACAAACGGATTATAATAGCTTAAATAAGCCTGTTGACGTATGTCTTGGTCGGCCTCACCTTAACCTGGCAGATTTTGCAGTCCGGCCAAATTTATAAAAAAATCATCAAAAAAATTTTATCGAAAAATCGTGTGAAACTTGTATGGTACGATAGCTGCCTTTGAGGACAGTAAAAAAAATGGTCGGCCAAATCCTGTGTTTGCAGGTTCCTGTGTCCGACCAATTTTGTGGTACCACGTGAGAGCTACAATTTACCTCATCGAAAAATAGAATGAAACAAACGGATTATAATAGCTTAAATAAGCCTGTTGACGTATGTCTTGGTCGGCCTCACCTTAACCTGGCAGTTTTTGCAGTCCGACCAGATTTATAAAAAAATCATCAAAAAATTTTTATCGATAAATCGTATGAAACTTGTATGGTACGATAGCTGCCTTTGAGGACAGTAAAAAAAATGGTCGGCCAAATCCTGTGTTTGCAGGTTCCTGTGTCCGACCAATTTTGTTGTACCACGTGAGAGCTACAATTTACCTCATCGAAAAATAGAATGAAACAAACGGATTATAATAGCTTAAATAAGCCTGTTGACGTATTTCTTGGTCGGCCTCACCTTAACCTGGCAGATTTTGCAATCCGGCCAAATTTATAAAAAAATCATCAAAAAAAATTTATCGAAAAATCGTGTGAAACTTGTATGGTACGATAGCTGCCTTTGAGGACAGTAAAAAAAATTAGTACAGTAGTACAAAAAAGTAAACAGTATTTAATAAATGAAATGAAATGAAATGAAATGAAATGAGGTAAATTGTAGCTCTCACGTGGTACCACAAAATTGGTCGGACACAGGAACCTGCAAAACACAGGATTTGGCCGACCATTTTTTTTTACTGTCCTCAAAGGCAGCTATCGTACCATACAAGTTTCATACGATTTTTCGATAAAAAAATTTTGATGATTTTTTCATAAATTTGATCGTACTGCAAAAACTGCCAGGTTAAGGTGAGGCCGACCAAGACATACGTCAACAGGCTTATTTTAGCTATTATAATCCGTTTGTTTCATTCTATTTTTCGATGAGGTAAATTGTAGCTCTCACGTGGTACCACAAAATTGGTCGGACACAGGAACCTGCAAACACAGGATTTGGCCGACCATTTTTTTTACTGTCCTCAAAGGCAGCTATCGTACCATACAAGTTTCACACGATTTTTCGATAAATTTTTTTTGATGATTTTTTTATAAATTTGGCCGGACTGCAAAATCTGCCAGGTTAAGGTGAGGCCGACCAAGACATACGTCAACAGGCTTATTTAAGCTATTATAATCCGTTTGTTTCATTCTATTTTTCGATGAGGTAAATTGTAGCTCTCACGTGGTACAACAAAATTGGTCGGACACAGGAACCTGCAAACACAGGATTTGGCCGACCATTTTTTTTTTACTGTCCTCAAAGGCAGCTATCGTACCATATAAGTTTCATACGATTTATCGATAAAAATTTTTTGATGATTTTTTTATATATCTGGTCGGACTGCAAAAACTGCCAGGTTAAGGTGAGGCCGACCAAGACATACGTCAACAGGCTTATTTAAGCTATTATAATCCGTTTGTTTCATTCTATTTTTCGATGAGGTAAATTGTAGCTCTCACGTGGTACCACAAAATTGGTCGGACACAGGAACCTGCAAACACAGGATTTGGCCGACCATTTTTTTTTTTACTGTCCTCAAAGGCAGCTATCGTACCATACAATTGTTTCATTCTATTTTTCGATGAGGTAAATTGTAGCTCTCACGTGACCCAATAAATCTGGTCGGACTGCAAAAACTGCCAGGCTAAGGTGAGGCCGACCACTTATTTTTTACTGTCCTCAAGGTCAGGTATCCTACCATACAAGTTTCATTCTATTTTTCGATGAGGTTTTTTTTGATGAATTTTTGTCCAACGTTTTTGCCATTTGTACAAAATCTGCCAGGTTAAGCCTAGGCCGACCAAGTGCGTTGGAATCTATTAAATGTCAGGTACCTCTACAGGGTAGGTATATTCTATTTTTTGATGAGGTTTGTTTCATGCAGCCGGCTCCCGGACTATAATGTTCTGCTTCTGGGTCTCTTTGCATGTTAGATCACCTTGTAGACACAAGGGCGTGCAGAACCACAGTGCGTTTACCAGAGCCGTCTACGCACAGTTTCTTCCGTTTTACACGTTTAATTAAAACCCTCCCACTCTTAATGTCGGCTGATATTGTCAAACTTGAATTCCGGGGAGATTTACGTGGTTTTTAAAAATTCCCCCAAATTTTTAGGTGAGTTTTTTATAGGGAATATTTATTTAAGCCCCGGAGTCTGGCGGTTTTGTAATGGGGATGGTTTACATATTTTTTTCGTTTATTTTAAGCTCAATTCATATTTCTCTCATACAAGGGAGCTAAAATGAATCTGTAAATATATTAAAAGCGTAAAAATAGACTAAAGGGGCCCACTGATTAACAGTGCGCCGGACGGTAACGGCCTGTCAGTTGTTCGGAACTGTCAAAACTTTGTTCTAACTGACAGGCCGAGACCGTCCGGCGAACTGTTAATTAGTAGGCCCCTTTAGACTTGAACCGAGCCCCCAAGCCCTCATAGTCTCAACCTTGGGGTTGAGACCGGCTCGGAAAGCGCTTAGAGTCAGTCCATGAAAAGTCTGCAGCGGATTTGATAGCCCACGCAGTGCACGTGGAAACGTCATACTTCTATGAAATTATAACGTATACATGACACTTGCACTGCGTGGGCTATCAAATCCGCTGCAGACTTTTCTTGGTCCGACTCTACAGGGTTTTCAATGACTGTAGCCGCAGGTTAGTGTTCGCCACCATCGTTGTAGGTACTTGAATAAAAAATAATTGGATCCAAAACCCGATTACTAAGCGAAACGAGAGAGAAAAATATGTTAAGCACAACTTAACCGTCGGAAAAACCGCTCCCTTTACAAACAAATCACGTTACTTGAAGGGATGGGATACAATAATGCTCGAGCGGTCCTGAGGGTCTTCCGCGTACCAAGTTCCACGTATCGCACTTGTAAATTCGTACGTACGTGTGACAGGGAGGCAACACGTCGAACGTGGTTCGCGGTAGGCCCTCTGAAACTCGAGAATGTCTATTCGGTAAGTTCTCGAGAAAATGTCCAAAAATTCTAATGACCGCAAAATAACTCTTGAAATCCGTGGATTTGGGGCAGAATAATCAATTAGAGGAACGCAAAAAATGGTTTGATTAATGGATTACAGCACCTAAAGTTATATCAAAATTAGTATTTAAACTTTTTTGCTACCTTTTTGGAGACCGAGGTGAGTAAAGTTGTGACAGACGAGAGTTGTGACATCGTCGATTTTTTGGAATCTATAATAGATAGTTCAAGTTACGAGCCAACAAACGCACGCTATTGCGACCTAGTTTCTAATTAATAGATTCCAAAAAATCGACGATGTCACAACTCTCCTCTGTCACAACTCACCTCGGTCTCTCCTACTGACGTTACGATACAGGTTTCACTGGTCGAGGTCCCGGATAACTGAAGCCCCAGCAAATACCTAATTATGATTTAATGTGTTCAAAACGCGACAGTTTTAAATGTTATGTTACTGAAATTATACTAGATATCGTATCTAGTTAATCTCTAATTCATTTCCCGAATCGCGTCGTTATTTAATTTTCGTAGGGTCATTTTTGAGCTCTAGTCAAGTCTTCGCTGGTCTCGCGACCATTTTCCAACTCATTTTCCCATCCCTATTGTTTCTCGCACTGGCAGATCCCAAGGGCCCATAAATAATAATAAGTGTGACACCGCAAGGATCGCGCGGCTTAGCCATTGGTATTATTCTTATGGTCTTCATAAAACTGGATGGTTTTTTTTAGGTAGATAACGGCACCATGCCAATGTGGTGTTTATACGGTTAAGGTTATATTAAGAAAGGCTGGATATAAACAAATATATATATAAATAAATATTAGGGGACACCTTACACAGATCAACCTAGCCCCAAACTAAGCAAACAAAGCTATGGGTGCTAGGCGACGATGTACATACTTATATAAATAAATACATACATACTTACATAGAAAATACCCAACACACACCAAGACTCAGGAACAAATATTTGTGTTCATTCCCTTACCGAGATTCAAGCCCAGGGCCATCGGATTCACAGGCAAGGATAGATAAATTATAGATTTGGATGTAAAGAAAAGTGCCGTATGAGAAATTCTTATTACCTACATATGTCTGTCGGCGGCCGATCGTAAGATCAGGCATATCGTGAAATTCCTAGGCATATCGTGAAACGTGAAAATCTCCTCCTAGGCTCCGGGGGGGCTCCCTATTTCTGGGGAGTTTCCCTTCGGGCATCTGAAGCATCCTAACGAACCTATCCCACCTATATATTGGCACAGAATAAATAATAGTACTAGGTACAGAAGACTCACTCTCTAACAAAACGCGTCTGTCACGATCAGTACAGATATGGCCGCTAGTTGGCGACAGCGCCACGCGCGGCTTATGGCGAACCCCAAAATTGGGGTCGAACGGATGTAGTTTTAGCTACCTGTAGCAAAGCGACGAAATCGCGGAGTGAGCCACTCCTGATATTGGTTTAATGTGACTATCGTCAAAACATTACACAGGAACATTATGATCTGCCTGATCTTACGATCGGCCGCCGACATGTCTACATATAGATATAAATCTACAAACCCTTTAGTCCGTCCGTAGCGGCAACATACTTTCCATCATAATTAAAACCAAAAGCGCACATCTACTATAAGAATAACGATAACCGCATAACATAAACACAGCGGGCCTTGCTTTAATTAGCCTCTCCACTAATTAGGTATACTGTACCGAAAAAAACGGACGTTCTTTGATCATCATTCTAATTAAAGACAGAAAAAGGCCCTTATTATATTTTGGGGACATATATATAGGAGAAAAATGAAATTCAAAACAGGCGGCCGGTGGTAGTTAGAGAATAAACCGACCAAGTGCGAGTCGGACTCGCGCACGAAGGGTTCCGTACCATTACGCAACGGCAAATATATCAGGTTTGCTGAATGGGAGCCCTGTTTAAAAAAATATTTTATACTATTTTTGGTATTTGTCGTTATAGTGGCAACAGAAAATTTAATACCATCTGTGAAAATTTTAACTCTCTAGCTATCATGGTTCATATTAGTCCATGAACTGTCAAATCGTATGGGTTACCATGAAAATACACTAATAAAATTAGTCTACTACCGTTCGAGAAATGGGCCCCTGATGACAGACAGACGGATGGACAGTGGAGACTAAAGTAAAGGGTTTTTACCCTCTGGCCCCTCTGGGTACGGAACCCTAAAAATAATAGTTAAAGATTCTCATTTTTATGTCATTCATAAAAAAGAAGCATTCTCAGGATAAGGTAAACGGCCCCAAGTTCGTGTTAGTACGTTATTTCGTTAGTTTTTTTTCTGGCGCAAATAATAAGGAATTCAAATATCTTTTATTCAAATTATACATATGAAAAAAATCTGTATTATTTAATCTCTTCAATAAAATGATAACCAATATTTTAGTGATTAAACTAAGAGTAATACGACGGTCGAAACTGTTAGACGGCCGCGAATAGCTGTGTTGTATGCGTGCACTTTTTTTAGGCGTAAGGTGCGCGCTCTCACTTGTTAAGCTTATAGGAAGGAAAAGCTAAACCCATTCGAATAAAAGTTTTTGGGAGTGTTTCTGTGGGTTCCTTAGTAATTGATTTGATAAGAAAAAAAGATTGAATATATGCATAGAAATAACTTAAAATTGCAATAAATCGACTCACGAAATAGCGGTCATTTTATCTTACGTGTGTCTCCTATTTCGTGCCACTAACGAATCAAGGATTTTCTAGATACATTTTGAGTGCTTGTTTTTAAATATAACAACAAAGATAATTAAAAAAATAAATTAGAAAACAATTAATGTATTTCATGAAGTTTCGTATGAGCGAAATTCGGTATATGTTTTTTTTCACTAGAATTCTCATAAAACGAGTTTGAATGTGACCCGAGTTAAAAATTTTAAGGTATGTTCCACGTATATTCTCATATTAACTACTAGCACAATTTTATTTATTATTGAAATTTGATTTATTTTTGTGTAAGTATGTTTATTTTTAACGTATAAGATAGTAAATTATTTTTTGTAAATAATTATTATTTTTAATTATTTTTTATTTTTTTAATTCTATTTTTTTATTTTTTATTAAATTAAATAGTTTGACTTTTAATCAAGTATTAAAGTACCCATATGGTTTACCTAAGTCTTAATTCAACCATTAAAGTCGACGAGTACAAAAAACTTTAAGCTAGCTCTCAATTTAACCTTTTTTTTAATTATTATTTTTAATTTGACCTTACAATTATTCGTAAGTAGGTAAGACCGTTAAATATTTAAAATGATTATGAGCAAATTATCAATTTATCACCAATTACTCTAAGAAAACTTTATGCCGAAACAGGGGACACGAATTCACGAATTTAGGAGCTGACCTAAATTTGTATCACGAAATGAGAGCCAAATAAGAGGTTCACGAAAAAATTCATATAAAAAAAAGTTTCAACTAAAACCCTACAGTTTATACATTAAATTATTGACAAAGAACTAATATAACATATTCAAAAGCTTTCAAGGTATTGATTTGCTTAGTAATATTTAAAAAAAATACACAAACTCTCAACTCACTCTCAAGAGCCTTAACCTGCCGAAACAGGGGCCCTTTACCTTATATGACGTAGACAAACGTACGTATTATATTCCAATAAAGTTATGTTACACACTACACGAAACCAAAATGGTGGAATCTACACAGTGTGGCTTTGTCTCCCGGGACTAAAGTTTTGTACAACTTGTAGCCCATATAATTCACGAGCTGAAGTTTTAACAAGTTTAACCAATAAATCGAACTCACATACATGCATAGATACATACATACATAGTTTGTAAAGTAGAATGTATTCTATAAAGAGTACTAGCTTTTGTCCGTGACTTCGTTTGCGTGAAATTTATAAATTGAGTGGCTATTTTTTACCCTATCTGCTTATTGATTCCCCTTACAAACTTTCACCCCCTTTTCATCCCCTTAAGAGATGATTTCTGGGTTAAAAACTATCCTGTGTCCTTTCCCGGGCTCAAACTATCTGTATATTAAATTTCAACTAAGTACTTAAATTGGTTCAGCGGTTAAAGCGTGAAGGAAGAGGTAACAGACAGACAGACAAACAGACATACTTTAGCATTTTTAATAGTAGCACGGAAACACTGTACAAGAGTTAAATATTTATGAAAACCTTGACCGGTCCGATATATTTGATTGTAATGGTTCGAAATACGCAGTCAGATTAGCTTTGCGTAAAAATATGACAGGGGTGCTAAGCTAACAGTTTTGCTCACTGTACCGTCAACTGCAATGATATGTTACTCTTCGAAGGCCGCATAAATATGTGACACGCTCTTATGGCTCTACAAATAAGATCGCGTCAGATATTTTTGCGGCTTTCGTTGTGTTACATATTATTGCAGGTGACTGTACCTATGATTTAGAGCGTTTTCACAGTGTCCAATTTCGTGTCCAATCCGATATCGGCTGTCGGATGAGGATGATCTTAGGAGAAAAAGAGCTATTATAGAGTACCCTATGGTATCTACCAAAGCGCTTTGACATTAGGTATACAATCTCCTTAAAATCCGTATTCAGGATGTGCCAAAGATATTATATTAAACAAACACAAATAGTTACTTTTGATAAAATATACCTATAAGGGTTCCTAAACACCCCATAAACTAGTAACTACCAATTTTAAACTATTTCTAGCTTTAAATTATCTAAAAGGGACCTCCCGTAAATTTAATATGAGTCTTACTCCGAGAATCTACTGCGTGAAAATGTTCTCCACAAATCTCGAAATATTCTATAACTTATTATTGTTTATATTAATTTAAACCTTATAGTAAGACATATAAAGATTAAATTTAAATACAAAATTAACGAGAGCTGTGAATGTCGAAATTAGTCTGAATTACAAACTAAAATTCACGTGGTTTGAGTTTTAAGTTTTAATAAGTTCTATGGTTAGAATTATTTTTAAAGTGTTCAGTAATTAAAATGAGATAAAACTGAAAAATTTACTCAGCCGAGTGGTAGGGCGGTTTCAGACTAGCATTTTATAACGACGTACAGTCGCCATCAGTTATATCGGATCTCATGGTTGTACAAACAGCAAAAATCCTAACTGTACATCGGTAGATCTTATTACAAAAGGCATAAGGCCCACCGATGTTAAGAGCCAACAGGAGTACTCATTTCTCCATACAAACGTACTCGACTGTTTCCTCCGTGGCTTTTGAAGCTAGAGCAATGATTTTTTCAACACAGATTAATATTGTCAATATCTGTGTCGGACCGTTTTGCTTTTTAAGGCGCTAGAGCCCTTCAAAAATGGCCAAAATGGCCTAATTAATTGACTATGCCGCAATGAGAGGCGTGGTATTCAAAACTGATATCAATTAGCCAAAAAATCAAAATGGTCCGACACAGATAATTTCATAATCATTTAGATTTCCAAATTTGGTTACGATTGGTTAAGTTTTGGAGGAGGAAACAGTCGAGTACGAAACCTCGATTTTTGAGATTTTTACGCAGGATTTTTCGCCTTATCCTTATCGCACTAGTTTTAGAAGCCGCTTCCGTTAGCGAGACGGGTATATTTACCTAAAATATTTAAATCTCAGCTCCTGTTTCGTCTTAATATGTGCTCATGGTTATACAAACAGCAACACTCCTAACTGTACATGGGTAGATCTTATTACAAAAGGCATAAGGCCCACCGATGTTAACAGTGTGGGCGATGGTAGAAAAAAAGTAAGTTCTTAGCTTTGAGTACGTATATTTTTGGCAATCAAAAATAATCAGGTCATTTCAAACAAAATACAAAAAAAAATAGAGTTAAAATCACAGACATTGTTCAATTCAAGATCGAGAGCCAATTTATAACTATAATTTTATTATAATAAAATATCATAACTATCAAGGATGTTATAATGATAAATTACATTTATCTATTTAATTTATCTGATTAATTTTCCTTTGCTTTAAAATTTAGAACATTTATTTCTACCGTACTCTTAACTCCTAATTAATTTAGGATGATTTATATATTTCCTAATATCATAATAATGTAAGTATGGACGGCAAGCACGAAGAATTGCGTGCATTGACCTGGCATATTCTATTCTCTATCTCTATCGCGAGCGGATAATTATACCTACTACTGTCCCGCCCGAACAGTGGCATTAACTGCCAGCACATGGGCCGAACAGCAAAATAATTACGCTCGTGCGATAAAATAGGAACAGGGGGTCTACCGCGGAAACCGAAATTCGCAAATTGCGGGGATCTTTCTCTTTCACTCTCATTAAGACGTAATTAGAGTGACGGAGACAAATGCCCGTAATTGACGAACTTCGATTTTGGCGGTTATAGCCCAGGCAAGTTAATGTACACAATTATTCGCGCTTACAAGCGTCCTTAAGGGGTCCACAGATTACCAGTTCGCCGGACGATATTCGCCTGTCAGTTGTCTGGAACTGTCACCTTTTACGATTAACTAATAGGTTGATATCGTCCGGCGAACTGGTAATATTTGGGCCCCTTTTTAAGTACATGCCTTTTTTGATGACGACGACTTTTTTTAATAATCACGACAGATTTTTTTTGGTGTGATTCTACACATGAAATCGTTTAACGGCGCCATCTGCCTAAAGTTTTGCGACGTCGTGGATCAGATATGTTCAACTTGTCCAGTGTAGAACAACGTTGGATGAAGGTACCTCAGGTTGTAGTAGGTGAATACTGCAACGTCTCCGAAGAAATGGAGAACTGAAAACAATAATATAATCAGCATCATATTCAGACTTAAAGTAAGTGTTTATAGACCGACCGCTTAAATGAGTCCTTGCCTGCGGGGTACGGGGGCGACGGGGTAGGACGACTAAGGGTGGCGGGGAAGGTGCGGGCGGCAGGCGTACACCCGCCCGTACCTTCTCCGCCACCCTTAGTCGTCCTACCCCATAGACTAGGAATCCTCTAGACCGAGTTTAGAGCAATTATTTCATGCAACCGATGATGCCAAAAATGCGGGGGTGCGCGGGACGAGGTGAGCGAAGTCCCGTGCCGTGATTGGTCCGTTCAAAGACACGGACGTCATACAAAGACACTTTTGACTCGAACATGGAGTAAAATTACCGTTTGCGTGGCAGAGGGGGTAGCGTGACTATGCTCAGTCTGGAAGATGTTTTGTCTGTGTTCTACCCCGTCGCCCGCGTACCGCGCAGGCGAGGACTCATTTAAGCGGTCGGTCTATAGTAACTTTAGACGCCATGGCTGTTATTTTCTGTACAAAACAGTCTGCTCATTTTTGCGGGGGAGGGGCACGTCAAATGTATGGCTATTTGTACATGATTTGTACCTACGTAACGTAAAAATAGCCATGTCAGATAAACGTAACATACAAAAATTTGCACAGTTGTGCAAGGTGTTCGGCAGAGGGGTAAGCTCCTAAAGGCGACTCCGGTTATTTAATGCTCTAAGTATACAGATGTAATGCATAATTGTTTTCCAATCATATTTTCTCGGAAACGTTCATATTTGTCATGCTATTTTAGTCAACCTCAGTATTTTTTGTTCCGAGACTGACTGAAAATAATTATGCACTACATCTGTAAGTAAAACATGCTTAGGTATAAAAATAAAACATTTTTCTTCCGAAACAATAAATAAATAAAACAGTTTAAACAGTATTTTACAATTGCAGTTATGAATGCAACTAATTTGCATATTAACAATATCGTGACATTAACCCTAGTTACACATGCATCGTTACGAAATCATAATATATGCGTTGCTAAGACTAAAACCGCTCAAAAGGGAGGCTAATGTTTTTGGAAAGTTATTTCACCTTATTTTTTGATACAGGAAGCAAATGAGCAGGGCCCCTATTCGACAAGCGACGTTTGACGTATCGTGTTGATCTCCCGTTGGTGTGGGAAAAATCACAAGTTCTCGAATACGTACAATGTCAAAATTTGACATTAACAATTAATCCACGTTAGGGTGACAAGCAAACCAAACCGAACCACTCTTAGTTTAGAGTTGAGTTTTGGTTGTACCAAATGATATTATCCACCGTTGATGGAATCAACACTCAGTACGCAATAAAATCAACTGTTGATTTGACGTGGATGCGAAATCTGACAGTTGCACATGTCGAATTTGGCCCCAGGTGATTCGCCCGGTGGTAAGCAAATAACGCCCACCAATTCAATTTTACATTTTAATATTTACAAATGTATCTATAGTTTTCAGATTTTCCCCAGTACTTGTATGGTGTAAGATAATATTACTTGCCAAATCTCAATGTTTCTAGATCAACGGGATGCACCCTATAAATTCCATTCCCTAGAAATTTTCGAAATATGTATACGTTTTTTGCGGCATAAACGGTCGTACCTTTTTTTTACCTTAACTTAGAAGTTTAATTTTTTTCACAATATCAACGGGCTGTAGACCTAAGTTTATAATATGGTTTTAATTTCAACGCGATGCCTCCACGCGTTCCCGAGATAAATTGCCGTATTCGAACTTCAAGATATTTACAAGAGACGACACGTACTAGATCCATTCTAGATACGTTATATTTTAGATATCAACTAGTTCTCTTTTGCAGCGCAATTCGGGCAACCAATATCACCTTTACGTTAGATAGAGTGAGATATCTATTAGATGTGAATTGGATCTCTAAGTCATATCCTGTGGAAATCGTTCAAGAGTATCTCCAGAATCGCGCAAATGTCAAATTTGACAGGTTAGATTTTAAACATATCGTTATCGTATCTTGGTGATGTCTAAAAGATATCTAATAGATGACTATTTCAAAATCCAAATCCCAAAGGCTCTTGACAGACAACGGAGTAGCCGTAATAATAGAAAAGAACCTATCCGTTAGGCATTGCGGTTTGGAATGCATTAACATAGTATAACATTTACATAATATAGCGACATTAACCTCTATTATACTTGCATTGCTCGTTTGCGACACCGCATTACGTATGCTCTAGTATTGTTACTATTGTTAGCCGTTACTAGATATGATACCGTTTTTAAATGGATTTGTAAACCCTTTGAATGCCAAAGGAAATAGTTATTTGTACAACAAGAGATCAAAGTTTGATATTTCTTCGAGTGCTTATTTTGAGTCCCGTGCAAGCGAAAGATTCTATAATAATTCTAATTTAGAATCTTGAGCGTAGTAAGGGATTCAAAAGCGCACGAGATGTAAATAACTTTGATCTCGTGTAGTACACAAAATTTTTCACCCTAAGCAGTGAGAACATACCTAGAGGGACAGAGATAATAGAACCCAAGTATATCGAACTTGTATTAGACCCCGCATGTTGAAATGACATTTGACTATAAAGGTCACTTGAATTACATTTTGTCTCACTCAGTGAGCAAAAAGCGATTTTGCTCACTCATTTTGTCACACCCAGTGAGCAAAATGCGATTTTGCTCACTGAGTGAGACAAAATTACTCAGTGAGCAAAATTGCATTTTGCTCACTGTTTTTAAGAAGCAAAGTACCCTTGTTCGAGCTGCTGAGGTGAAAAATAAAAAATACACGTCGTTATGAGCGCAAGTGAACCAAGATACTGTAGGCACTTGAATTATTCATTGTTAAATTTACTTGTGGAAATCGGAAAACTGGCAATACCGACCCAAAAATATAATACAGTCAAGTATCAGGTACATCAGTTTTCAAGTTGGTAACCTCCTCCCCCGTTCCTCGCGGTGCAACGGCACAGAATAAGTAATAGTACCGTACAGAAAAGAAATGTCCAACAAAACCACAGTCAAACGGTTTGACTCCGGGACGATGTGAATCATGCTGTCCTTTCTTATGTATGCTACTATCCCTTTCGGCTATTTAGGATTGTCAAAATTCAAGTTATTATCTTATTTTTGCTCTCACACGCAAAGGGACGTCAAGTTGTGCCAACCCTAATAATTTCTCGGAGCAATGCTTATTAATTTGAACGTAGCCGAGAATGGCCAAAAGGAAGGAAGGAAGCGACGCCGTGCTGTGTTCAGTGTAGGTGTATTACCTATACCGTGATGGGTCAAACAGAAAACTGTGTTCGTGTCTTTTCTGAAGACATACACAAAAGTTAAGGGCTATAAAGGTTAATTTTCTTATTTAACACTATCCAAGTGAAAAGGTAGACTCCTTTTATTTAGAGAACTATGATAAAATCATTACCTACATGCCCACAAGCTGTTAACTATTGCCCACAGGAGAGAAAAATGTACAGTTCGCGCGAACTACAGAAAAGACGCGAACACAGTTTTCTGTCTACAGAAAAGACGCGAACACAGTTTTCTGTTTGACACTGATACAAAATTTTACGTGACGCCTCCGCCGTACCGCGCGATGCAGCGGTGCCATACCGCTACGTGGCTTCTTCACCACAGGCACACCCCGGACACTGGCGATCAAATGTATGAAACAAACGCGTCCCTACGCGCACAGCTAAGCTCGTGTAGGTGAACGCGTACTATGCTTGTGTGAGTGAGATAAGACGCGCGAGGGTTCTCGCCATTTAATTTTGTTGTCAAGTTCGATGACCTCAGTGACTCAAAACTCATTGCACGAATTAGGAATAAATAAGAATCGTATTATGCTGTAAGGTGGGTATCTAAGCTCGATTTACACAATAGTTTCCTATTTTGAATCAGTATAAACGAAGTAACAAAATTTTTGTAAGGAAATCAGGCCACCAAAATATTACGTAAGTTGAAAACATGATTTTTTGTTCATATAGATATTGTGTTGTTTTCAGTGTGATCTGATAGGTGTTTTAAATATTTGTTTAATATTTGAATAGGTATTTTACGTGGCCTCCGCTCTGCGCACCGCGTCGTCGCGTCCTTGCCAGCCGGTAACTGTGAGGTAACCGAGAGCGGGTGGGCGGCACTTTCAACGGGAGGCAGGGAGTGTCCATGCTGCGTTAGTACTATTTATTATACTGTGCCACAGGTGCCCGCAGTGGCGGATTTGCCCAAGGCCCAGCAGGCCTCAGCCTAGGGCGGCAAATTGTGACAAAAAATTCGCTGATGATAACAAGAAATAACTTAAAATGTAGTCAATATGATGGGTGCTGCGCAGCGGCGGATTTGCCCTAAGGCACAGTAGGCCCGAGCCTAGGACGGCAAATAGTGACAAAAAATTCGCTGATGATAACAAAAAATACTTAACTTAAAATGTAGTCAATATGATGAGTGCTGCGAATGGGGCGGCTATAGGGCCTGCGGCAAAGACGGCAAATCCGCCACTGGGTGCCTGACGACTATTGACGGTCTGGATAAGGGTCGACATTGTAGATACGAGTAGCCTTCGGAGGCTAGCAGTTAACGTTTAAGGCTTATGATAATATATATGTATATGTCGGCGGCCGATCGTAATATCAGGCATATCGTGAAACGTGAAAATCTTTGACCCGTTCCCTGAGTCGACGGAGCTATTACGCGGGGCTCCTATTTCGGGCATCTGAAGCAACCTAACGAATCTATCCTACCTATATTATTGGTTTAATGTGACTATCGTCAAAACATTACACGGGAACATTACGATCTGCCTGATCTTACGATCGGCCGCTGACATATATATGGTCGGCCTAACTCGCAAACCTCGTAACTCCATTTCAAGGAAATTAGTAATTGCTACCTTGGACAACAATACTTATAGTCACAAATCTCGTAACTCCCCCGGAGGAGTTACGAGGTTTGCGAGTTAGGCCGACGATATGGGGAATTTACTTGCTCCGATTAGAGTAAAAACTTCCAGCATGCACGCGTCACTCAATATAATTGCTTGTGATATCGATGCTGATGGAGCTGGAAGAAAAGTATTCAATTTATTTATTTACATAAGGAGACCCAACAGCTAACTAAATGACAATGGAATCTTAAATAGATTTATAGAGCCAATTACAGGAACTCGCTAATAGACATGTAGTAAAAACATATACTTAAGTAACACGCATCACATACAGTACACACATTTGTGGCACTTAATCCGGGGACAAGGAGAGTCAACTAATAGGAACAAATTGACTTTTGCAATTTCTATTAGTTCTTGCAATTTCTATTATCTGTTTGTTGAAATTAGATTTAGGATTACTGAGCTGTTTGTAGAAATAAATAAACTTTACAGAAATAGTGAAACGTCTATAATTATTACTAAACTTCATTTTTTCCCCCAGTACAGAACTGTTTTTTAATTCCTGGTTTAGTTTACTAATGATTTTTCTCTCAGTGCAAATATGCGCAAATTAACCTAGACTAGAAGACTACTTAAATATATGGACAAACATTAGAGTTTTTTATTTTCCTACATAACCCTAATACGCATAGCACCTATTCCCACTATTAAAAAATCGCTCATACATAGACAACCCAAAATTGTCAATGCTCGCCTCGCTGGAGGACTCGCTCGTCATGATATACTTAAAGCACTCGACCGATCTGGTTATAATCTGACTGAATGCAGAAAAAACTATTTAAAACAAATTAGCTTGAATATAGTCGTAAGGTTAACGGACTGGAAAATACACAAAGCCGCTTAAAAAATTGATAGCTAACAATTATATACCGACCGCTTAAATGAGACCTCGCCTGCGCGGTACGGGGGCGACGGGGAGTGACGACTAAGGGTGGCGGGGAAGGTGCGGGCGGCAGGCGTACGGCCCCTCCCCGTCACCCCCGTACCGCGCAGGCGAGGACTCATTTAACCGGTCGGTCTATAATTTAAACCTTACCTCGTTCAATGGCAATAAGAGCGAAATGCATTTTAAGGATTGAAAGTATCACAACATAGCCGCCCAAACCTGTAGAGGTCAAAATGCGGATCTGAAAACAGAGTACAAATAGAACTGTGAAACTTCAAAATAAAATACAATACAAAGAAACAATACATGAGAACAAAATACAAGTTAAACATTGGATTTGAGCGACGACGTAATGGCTCCTCTACACGATGGGCCAACGCCGGCCACTCCAAGGGACGCATTTATGCGTTAGAGGGAGCAAGTGATATTGCTATCTCATTCTACCGCATGGCTGCGTCCCTTGGAGTGGCCGGCGTTGGCCCATCGTGTAAAGGAGCCACAACAGCGTGGCTCCGTTGTGTCGTCTGACTCGGCGTAGGGTTCGGCAGGTTGCCCCGGAACCGTCGAAACACCACACTCCCTTCGGCCAGACGTCCGCGCTTGTAATATAATATTATTATTTATTTTTACAAGCTTTTATTTAGTTTCACCTGACCTTTGTCTGTCTGTGTGTAATCAAATCTTGCAAGTTTTTGATCCACTTCCCGGTTTCCGATTGGGCTGAAGTTTTGCATACATATGTAAGTCGGGTGACAATACAATATTATGGTACCATCGAGCTGATCTGATGATGGAGACAGGAGGTGGCCATAGGAACTCTGTGATGAAACAACACAACCTAATTGTGTTAGGGGTTTTTCGAATTGTCTCAATGAATATTAGTTGTCTGTCGTAAGAAAAGTACAGTCGGCGATAAAAGCTTGTAACAAAAATGAAATTTTTGCCAAACTACATATTTTTTTTTATTTAGTTATTTATTAGTTTTATTACACAAGAAGTTACTACTTTTTTGTTATGGACAATGCTGCACAAAACTAAATTTTGTTTGACTGTGGAGTCTCACTACTATACTTAATAGTTAATTAAATTTAAAGACCTACTTACCCACATGACTCTGCGCAAGTCCAGAATGAGTGCCACTAGCAGCATCACCCCACACACCATCAGTGCGAGCAGACCAACAATATTTGTTAAACATATTACTGCGAAATTAAAATGCATTTGAGACGCATTTGGTATCTTTAAAGGCGCATGTGATATAACGCTGACTATACTCCACGTAAAACGTGATTTTACTATCAATTTGCGACAAATCAAAGCCGTTCATACATTTGGTCCACCGCAATGTATGAACACTGAACAGCCTTGACTAAAGGCCTGTGCACACCGGCTGCGTGTGCGTGACGTGCACGTGCGCGTGCGCGTTGTAGTATATAGATCCTTATGAGAGATGGCACACCGCTTGCGTGACGTGTGCGTGTGCGGCTCCAACATTTTAGCGCACGCACACGCGCACGTCACGCACACGCAAGCCGGTGTGGCTCGGCCTTAAACGTGCACGTACGCGTGCGCTAAAATGTTGGAGACGCGCACGCACACGTCACGCAAGCGGTGTGCCGTCTCTCATAAGGATCTGTATACTACAACGTGCACGTCACGCACACGCAGCTGTGCACAGGCCTTAAAACGTTCAAAATCACTTACTCTTAGCCGCATCAACTCCATAAATGCTGTCATATTTTTCTCTTTTCGCGATCACAATTGCTATCAAAATCGCACCGAAAAAGATCTCCGCTATCCCAACGGCCAACACTGTAGGCCATAGCTGTCCCACAAATCCTGGGTCATATGCCGCATAGGGCGTGTGCCAGAACTTACGACAATCGGCCTTATTACAAGCCTTGTAAGGACATTTTCGCATGACACTCTCATCTGTAATTTTACATTTTGAATCACCAAATCGTTGCGGTAATTTGGCGCGCTGCGCGTAATTTACTTCAGAGAAATTCTGACTAAGCATTTTATTGTAATTTTGTAAGATATTTGAGGTTCCAGAATTTGACGCTTTGATGTCGAAAATGACAGTTTGTCTTCTAAGTATAAATCTGTGCGGCTCGTTTTGTGTAAAAAGTTTATTTTTTTCTCTTAACTTTTTGATATTGCACCAATGAAAGTCTGCAGCGGATTTGATAGCCCACGCAACGTAAGTGTTATTTATATGTCATAGTTTCATAGAAGTTTGACGTTTAAAATGACACTTGCACTGCATGGGCTATCAAAATCGCTGCAGACTTTTTACGGTCTGAATATATTACTTAAATAAACCCAGTGAACCGAAATAAAATACATCATAATTCATTGCATACTTGTCTTAGTCTGTTTCTAGAGTTAGATCAAGAAAAGTCTGCAGCGATTTTGACAACAGACGCAATGCGTTATTTATACGTCATAATTTCATAGAAGTTTGTCGTTTAAAATAACACTTGCATGAGCTATCAAAGTCGCTACAGACTTTTCTTGACCTAACTCTATTTAATATTTTAAACTTTCGCGTTTTGAACACATATTAACTCACATTATAGACGGGTCTAACGCGAATTTTATTCAATTACCTTGATTTCCCGACGTTTCGACACAGGTTTCACTGGTCGTGGTCGCGGCTGATTGATGTCCCAGCAACTCTATTTTCCTTGCTTAAGATATTCCTTTATCATAGATGTATTCCATTGCAGTGTCTTGTTAAAATTATAATGACACAAAACGATAAAGTTTCTAGGTAACCTATTTTATCGGAAAATGTAAGACGGTCTTTGTATACCCGGATCTTAGAGCATTTAATAACCGGAGTTGCCTTTAAGAGTTTACCCCTGTGCTAAAAACCTTGCACAACTGTGCAATCTTTTGTTTGAACTGACTTTTATGAATGTCTTGCTATTTGTACGTTCCGTACAAATCATGTACATATAGCCATAGTATTTGACTCACCCCGCCCCCGCAAAAATCGGCAGACTGTTTTGTACAGAAAATGACAGCCATGGCATCTCCAGTTACTAAATACTCAAAGATTCCGGATCTTTGAGTATTCATTAAAAATAACTTCGCGTACTACTTTAAAGCAGTCTTCGGTTTTACGAAACAGAATTTAATTAAAGCTTAATTAACAATAAAGCAACACAGACCATAGAGTACCTAGCGAATGGCAATTCATTGCGGAGTGGCAACACTGGAAATAATTTTCCGTTCGCGCCAAAAGTTCTGCTGTTGTTACAAACGCTATTGAGCTGAGGCGAGTCAAAGTTTCAGTATAACCATCATACAAACAATAATTTATTTCCAATAAAAAGGGTAAAGGGTCAATCAGAAAACTGTGTTACGTCTTTCCTGTAGACATACATAAGAGTTAAGGGCTATAAAGGTTAATTTTCTTATTTTAACCCTTTTGAAAAATTTACAGTTCGCGCGAACACACTAGTTTTCTCTCCTGTGGGCAATAGTTAATAGCTTGTGGGCATGTAAGAAATGATTTTATCATAGTTCTCCAAATAAAAGGAGGACCTTTTCACGTGGATTTCAGGGGTTGGTCTGTGATTGTAGGGCTTGCTCTGGCAATGTACATGTGCACATATGTTTCCGATTCAGGCCACAAGATGGCAGACCCTCCAACGCGCACGGTCCCTATACTATTGTCAGTGTCAGGTGACAATTGTAAAGTTAGTGAAATAGTTGCCTGTGCTCGTCAAGCAAGAAGAATCCACAGGCCAGGAAGTAAAATGGCCGCCAGATAATGTCCTCGGCTAATTGTCGAGCGGGATTGCAGTAATCAGACGGCGCAATAAAGGCTTGTTTCGTGATTAAAGAATTAAAAATGGAGTTTGAATGCTTTTTGGCCGCGGCTTTGTGTAAAGTCGGTCTAATGCACCGAGCCTAGTCTGGCTATAAAGGGAAGAAAAAAACTCAAAACAAACCAAAAAGAAGATATATTACTACTAGTTGAACTAGTATTTAGACGTGGTACTGTCGCTATGCAAATCGAACACCTCTGGTGGAAACGCAACCTAAAACTACCTAATTCATTAAATAGTCCTTGGGGCCAATTTTTGAATTTCGAGCGCTCGATTTTCTAACGTTTAGTGCCAGCAGAAGTGGTCATATCTCCATACAAACGTACTCGACTGTTTCCTCCGTGGGTTTTGATGCTAGCAATGATTTTTTCAACACATATTAATATTGTCAATATCTGTGTCTGACCGTTTTGCTTTTTTTGATAAGTATTTTTCTTTTTTAAGGCGCCCTTCAAAAATGGCCAAAATGGCCTCATTGACTATGCCGCAATGAGAGGCATAGTATTCAAAACTGATATCAATTAGCCAAAAAATGAAAACGGTCGGACACATATAATTTCACTAGCTGTTGCCCGCGACTTCGTCCGCGTGGAATCTTATCTTCAACATTTTACATCTTTAGTACCTATAATTTTCATATCCAAGCAATGTTGAAATTAAGTAGGTACTTTTCTTTTTTAGCAAGTTGTATGAAGTTTTATTTCAAGTGGATTTTGATGTTGGTTGCTGAAATTACTTTTCTTGTAATCTCATAATAGGTACCTATGCCCTTATACAAAGATTAAAGTTCCGCACTCACAAAATATCTGATCTCCATACAAACTTTCAACCTCTTTCTCACCACCTTGAGGGATGATTTTCAAAAGTGCTTGAATTAGTTTTCATGTTTTTTTATTTTAATACCTTTTTTTGCAAAAAGTTCAAGTTCCTAGCTTAAAATTAAATGTACACCCCAAGACGAACTTTCACACCCTTTTTAACCCCCTTAGGGGTAGAATTTCCTAAAACGTTGCAATTACTTACTTTTTTTTGTAATCGGCTATTATCTAAGAAGTTTCAAGCATTTGTAATGGATTCAAACTTTGAACCCCATTTTAACCCTAATAATATCCTCTAATATATAATGTCTTCTAATAATATCCCCAAATACAAAGATTCAAATCCCGCGCTCGAAAAAATGTATGATATCGATACAAACTTTCAACCCCGTTTTCACCACCATAGGGGATGAATTTTCAAAAACGCTGAAATTAGTTTTCTTGTATTTTAATTTCATACCTTTTTACAAAGTTTCAAGTTCCTAGCTTCAAATAAAATTTGCACCTGAAGACGAACTTTCATCCCCTTTTTAACCCCCTTAGGGGTTGAAATTCCAAGAACGTTGCAATTACTTTGTTTTGTAATCGGCTATTATGCCTTTCTAAGAATTTTCAAAGCATTAGTAATGGATTAAAAATTTGAAACCCATTTTAACCCTGTTAGGGGATGAATTTTACAAAACGCTGAAATTACTTTTATTGCCTTCCACCAACATCCCTACATACAAAGATTCAAGTCCCGCGCTCGAAAAAAATTTTGACATCCATACAAACTTTCAACCCTTTTTTCACCACCTTAGGGGATGAATTTTCAAAAACGCTGAAATTATTTTTCTTGTATTTTAATAATACATCTTTTAACGAAGTTTCAAATTCCTAGCTCAAAAGAAAACTTCAACCCCATACAAACTTTCATCCCCTTTTTAACCCTGTTAAGAGATGAATTTTACAAAACGCTGAAATTACTTTTATTGTCTTCTAATAATATCCCCAAATACAAAGATTCAAGTCCCGCGCTCGAAAACAATTTTGATATCCATACAAACTTTCAACCCCTTTTTCACCACCTTGGGGGATGAATTTTCTAAAACGCTGAAATTAGTTTTCTTGTATTTAAATTTGATACATTTTTACAAAGTTTCAAGTTCCTAGCTTAAAATAAAATTTGCACCCGAAGACGAACTTTCATCCCCTTTTTAACCCCCTTAGGGGTTGAATTTCCAAAAAGGTTGCAAATACTTTTTTTTGTAATCGGCTATTATGCCTTTCTAAGAAGTTTCAAAGCATTTGAAATGGATTAAAATTTTCAACCCCTTTTTAACCCTGTTAGGGGATGAATTTTACAAAACGCTGAAATTACTTTTCCTGTCTTCTAATAATATCCCTAAATACAAAGATTCAAGTCCACCACTCGAAAAAAATTTTGATTTCTATACAAACTTTCAACCCCTTTTTCACCACCTTAGGGGATGAATTTTCAAAAACGCTGAAATTAGTTTTCTTATATTTTAATAACATATCTTTTTACGAAGTTTCAAATTCCTAGCTTAAAAGAAAACTTTAACCCCATACAAACTTTCATCCCCTTTTTAACCCCCTTAGGGGTTGAATTTCTCAAAATCGCTTCTTATCTCTTGTACACTTTATAAATGCAATCTGGTGTGTAAATTTCAACTTTCTGGCTTTGTAAGTTTCGGCTCTGCGTTGATGAATCAGTCAGTCAGTCAGTCAGGACACTTGCATTTATATATATAGAAGATAGATAGATAGATAGATAGATAATAATTAATCATTTAGATTTCCAAATTTAGTTACGATTGGTTAAGTTTTGGAGGAGGAAACAGTCGAGTACGAAACCTCGATTTTTGAGATTTTTACGCAGGATTTTTCGCCTTGTCCATATCGCACTAGTTTTAGGAGCTGCTTCCGTTAACGAGACACCCGTATATTTACCTAAAATATTTTAAAACTCAGCTCCTGTTTCGTCTTAGCTTACGATATCTGCTTCAGGCTTCAGCTGCCGTATTCATCCCATTTTTTCAGACTATGCTTCTGCTATTAATAATTCATTGATAAGGTGGTTATTTTTTTAAAATAATAAATACACTTTTCCGGTAGGCTAGCTCTCCGTCTATATGGAGATTCATCTGATCGCGGTGCAAGCACATTAATCCACATCTGTCGCCTGACTAACGACCGGCCATTTATGATTTATAGCACTAATATTCAATCGAATGACCTACGATTTATTCATACCCTTTTAGGGCCCCCCCACATCTGGCGTCTTTCGAGCGTCGGCGTCTACAATTCTATGGCCGACGTCGACGTAACGTCGACGCGGCGTCGACGCAACTGCGCAGCGACGTCATTTTCAGTTTTCGTCGACAGACGCCGACGCTCGAAAGACGCCAGATGTGGGGGGGCCCTTACTGGGTCCTACGATACCTAACCTAGCCTAACCCTTTTGGCTTATACTTTGATTTATAGCACAAAAAGCTCCTCAGGTAAGCACGAGAATTTCGACGCATCATTTCAAATGAGAATGTGATTACAAGAAACAGAAGTTAGTAAATTTTAGCTCAGGTAACAAAAGACAGTTCGTTTTTTAATTGTTGTCCTTGGCGGCTACTCTGATTTACACACATTAACAGCTGCCACGACGCGCCATATAATATAATAAATAGCCCATGAGAAAATCTGTTTCTTCTCTTTAAAATCTGGTATTTTAAAACCGTACCCAAAGGGTAAAACGGCACCCTATTACTAAGACTCTGCTGTCCGTCCGTCCGTCTGTCACCAGGCAGTATCTCACGAACCGTGATAGCTAGTCAGTTGAAATTTTCACAGATGATTTATTTCTGTTGCCGCTATAACATCAAATACTAAAAACAGAATAAAATAAAGATTTAAGTGGGGCTCCCATACAACAAACGTGATTTTTGACCGAAGTTAAGCAACGTCGGGCGGGGCAGTACTTGGATGGGCGACCGTTTTTAGGGTTCCGTAGCCAAATGGCAAAAAAACGGAACCCTTATAGATTCGTCATGTCTGTCTGTCTGTCTGTCTGTCTGTCCGTCCGTATGTCACAGCCACTTTTTTCCGAAAGTATAAGCACTATACTGTTGAAACTTGATGAGTAGATGTATTCTGTAAACCGCATTAAGATTTTCATACAAAAATAGAAAAAAAGCAATAAATTTTTAGGGTTCCCCATACATAGAACTGAAACCCAAAAATTTTTTTTTCATCAAACCCATACGTGTGGGATATCTATGGATAGGTCTTCAAAAATGATATTGAGGTTTCTAATATCATTTTCTTCTAAACTGAATAGTTTGCGCGAGAGACACTTCCAAAGTGGTAAAATGTGTCCCCCCCCCCTGTAACTTCTAAAATAAGAGAATGATAAACCTAAAAAATATATATGATGTACATTACCATGCAAACTTCCACCGAAAATTGGTTTGAACAAGATTTGGTAAGTAGTTTTTTTTTAATACGTCATAAACCGTAAACCCCAATTTTATTATGTTACTTGCTGTTACGGAACCCTTCATAGGCGAGTCCGACTCGCACTTGGCCGCTTTTTTTTGCCTTTTTTTGCATTATGGTACGGAACCCTTCGTGCGCGAGTCCGACTCGCACTTGCCCGGTTTTTTATACCTCCTAACTGTACGTTTTGAACCAAAATAAGCAGCAATAACCCCTATTATTTACTTTGGCAACAAAACCACCCCTAATTTAGAAAATAGCCCTTATAAACGAGTTTTGTTATTTATTTGCCAGCCTCCCCGTGAGTCCAAATTACATTGCTCTGATGAGGTGATTCGTCATACAGTTCCCTGGACAAATCACTATTGTAGTAATATGTCGTGTAGTGACGTGGGTACAGTCAAAATCATAAATGTACGTTGCTATAGGGACCAAATTATTATGAAGAAATGTATGCAGGTACGCTCTTGACCATAAGTTCGTATTATTTAATGAGTTATTGTGAATTTATTAGTTAGTTAAATTGTTAGTAGTAGTTGTAGTTTGTTTATTTTGTTAGTTATTTTTAAACAAATACATGAAATAAAACAGAATTAGATAACAAAATTGGACGCCACCGGGGATCATAAAACTAGTAGCTTCCTCACACAAAGAATAAGTTTAAGTATTGCGATACCTTCATAAGTCCCCGCGTATACTTGTACAAGTACAAAGAGATATGAACTCTTACAGAAATAGAATAAAGTTTCAAATTCAAAAGCGCAAGAATTGGATTGGGTCTTAATAGGATACAGCGAGCAAATACAGCCAGCATCTACGGCACCATGCCGCAGGGGAATAGTTATTAGTTATTTATATTAAGTTTATTTTTATTTCGTTTTTAAGTTTTACAGGTAAGTTCGTATTTACATATTTTGTTTAAGGAATAAGAATAAAAACATTATATACGCATGATAAGGTAAGGTGTAAGACTAACATATGTAATTTATTTGCTCGGGACAAGACAAACAGTATAAGCATTCCATACAAGTGATAGTCTTACCCCCACCTTACCTAACCTACCTCGTATATTTTCAGTATATCATGCCCGCCTAAAATATATAAGTAGGTAATGATTATTTTCAATAACTTGCAAAAACAAGCCCAACGGGGACATAAACTTGCCTTATCAACGCTGATAATTGCAACTGCACCCAATTAAACTAAAGTTGGGTATAAATTAAGGAAATGGATATTGCAGGTTGCATTTAACACTTGTACTTAACCAAAAAATTTCGATACTTTGTAGTTCGTCACGTTTTTCGCCATGGCTCGTTCGTTGGTAATGGCGTTAGTCACTATAAGTGTGTTATTGGCAGGATCAGGTGAGTAGTATTTTCATAGAAAATTATAATTTAAAAGACATCCCATCGCCAAAAATCTGTCCCCACACAGTCGAAATTACGCTCCTATTTTAAAACGATATGTTTAAGGCCCCCGTATTCCCTAACCGTCCCAGAAAATCTACGAAAGATGGTAACGGAAAGTAAATACCTACAAACTTTTGGACACTTTTTTCTCCTACAAGGAGTAGAAATAGAATAGAATTTTAGAATTGTCTCGATGAGTATTAGTTGCCTGTGATAAGAAAAGTACAGTCAGCGAGAAAAGCTTGTACCAAAAATGAAATTTTTGCCAAAACCTTATTATACTTCCAGTTTTAAAGGTTGCAGCTTCAGACGATCTTACCCAGCGCATTATCGGAGGTCATATGACCGATATCGAAGACGCACCGTGGATGGCTGCGCTATGGACGGCGAACAAAGACGGGAACACGTCGTTTTGTGGAGGATCCATCGTCCACGAACAGTTTATCTTGACTGCTGCGCATTGTTTCCGGTTTGTTACGTTTTTTCACCGCTGGACATTAGTATTTTCACTGCCGGACATTAGTATTTTCACTGCTGGACATTAGTATTTTCACTGCTGGACATTAGTATTTTCACTGCCGGACATTAGTATTTTCACTGCTGGACGTTAGTATTTTCACTGCCGGCGGTTCCGCGGCCGGCTCCCTGACACTGCGGGGTTGCGAACTGCATCGCAGCCATAATTGTGTGTTTTAAGTTTTAAGATATATTTTGTAATAATATGTATGATATTTATCTATAATATGTATGTATTTGACGACCGGTCTGGCCTAGTGGGTAGTGACCCTGCCTATGAAGCCGATGGTCCCGGGTTCGAATCCTGGTAAGGGCATTTATTTGTATTTTGATACAGATATTTGTTCCTGAGTCATGGTTGTTTTCTATGTATTTAAGTATTTATATATTATATATATCGTTGTCTGAGTACCCACAACACAAGCTTTCTTGAGCTTACCGTGGGGCTTAGTCAATTTGTGTAAAAATGTCCTATAATATTTATTTATTTTATTTATTTATCTATGGGCCAATAGTTGCTTGAAAATAAATGTTTTCATTTCATTTCATTAGTATTTTCACTGCCGGACATTAGTATTTTCACTGCCGGACATTAGTATTTTCACTGCTGGACATTAGTATTGCCGCTGCGAACACGAACAGAGGCCAATGGTCAGCAGTGGATGACTGAAGGCTAAAATGATGAAGATGATAGTTAAATAATGTTACAGAAACGCAGAAGAACCTTTAAACTCATGGGGCTACATCGGTCTTTCAAACTTGTTTGACGAAGAAGGAATCTTCATTAAACCGGAGCAAAAACTATGCCATGACGAATTTCAGTTCCCCAGCCATGCCAACGACATATGTCTGCTAAAACTGAAGGAACCGATACAGGACATTGATAGTAATGACAAGATTGCAGTGATCACGTTTGATGACTCGGTTACGGTGGCACCGGGAACTATGGTCAATGTTACCGGGTGGGGAAAGACCGAAAATAGTGTAAGTACCTGAGGGTCTACCGAGAACCACGTTCGACGTGATCTCTGTCACACTTGTACATTCGTACGTAAGTGTGACAGAAAGGCAATACGTCGGACGCGGTTCGAGGTAGGGCCTCTGTTAACAACTGGGTCAAACGCAAAACTGTGTTCACTGCTTTCCTGTAGACGTAGGTACCCAAAAGTTAAGGGTTATAAAGGTTAATTTTCTTATCGTTATTTTATATACATAATACCGGGTGTGGCCTGTAATATGAGCAAAAAATTTAACTGTAGGCTGTACTCCTCATACTGAACAACATTTGTTCAGCGACTTTTAAAAATAACTTGTAGTTTGATTTTTAATACACTTTAAAGGTTATTCAAAGACGCAATGTATTGAGAATTTTGTTATATTTAAGGCTTGACAAGCAACGTCAATCACAATGATATGGCGTGGCGATGGCGTCCATTGAAGATAATATTTATTTTGTATGAAAAATAGGGAGTCTAAATACTTCATAATTTTTAAAAGTTGTTGAACAAAAGTGTCACCGTTTGGGGAGTACAATCTATGTTTTAATTATTTGCTCGTGTTACAGGCCACACTCTGTATATTGTTGTCCGTTGGGTAGGACCCACAACACAAGCCTTCTTGAGCTTACTGTGGGACTTAGTCAATCTGTGCAAGAATGTCTTATAATATTTATTTATTTATTTTTCCACATGTCCACATGAAAAGGTACTCCGTTTAATTAGATAGGAAAAAAGCATTTGTTTTTTTATTGCTGAAACTAAAAGCTGCCGCTTCTTCGTGGACGAAATTATCAATGTTGTTCTTTGTTCGAGAAACGCTAGTGGACGGAATAGTCCCTATGACGGACATAGCCACATTGAACCTATTAAAAAAAATACTTTTCACCACACCAGCTCGGAAAGGCTCACTTTGCACTTCAAAAACTGATAGCAAAGTTGCATTTTATTCACATGTGAGGCAAAGTAATCAAATGCAAATTTAGAGTTGTTTTCTTATGTTTGCTGGTAGAATTGACTTTAAAATTTTATTTCGATTTGATTTTGTTTGATATTTTACATTACTATTTGCTTGGGGTTAGTGTGGTGAAAAATTTTGTTCCACTCGGAGGCAAATTTTGTTTAACCCTCGTGCTTTGAAACCCTCGCAACTCTCAAGATTCCATTTTTCGAACCACTCACTACGCTCGTGGTTCAATTTTGGAATCTTTCGCTAGCTCGGATATCAATATTAGCACGAGCGGTTAAACAACAACTTTGCCCCCGAGTGAAACAAATAAGTAACTAATTTTATGTCACACAGAAAGGCGCAGTAGAGGACATGCGTCAAGTATTAGTACCCATTATGTCGGATAAGAACTGCCGTAAATATTATCCGTCTACCACTGCAAAGCAAATATGCGCCGGAAATAAAGGACACGATTCCTGCGTGGTAAGATTACCTACTCCAGATTTTTCTCCATTAAAACTAGTATTTGGGGCCACCCGGATATGATCTCCTATTTATTTGGATTAAGAATGACTTGCGCTAGAATGCCCTGTGTTTGGGCCGAGGCTTTCAACACTTTGATTTCTATTTTCTATAGAAGAGCATTTCTTTTATTTTTTGGCATTTTTATATATTGGTACCTTTTTTGCCACTTTTATATTATTTCTACTCAGAATCACGAGCTCTTTCGATCCTAATTGGATAAAAAAATGTCCCAGAGCTTTTTTCCTATTGTGTTACCATTTTCCCATATACTTTGTATGGCGGTAACAAAAAGGAAAGTTTGAATAATGTCTGGAAATTTTTGAAATAAGACAAAAGTGGCAAAAAAGGTCACAATATATAAAAATGGCATAAAATAAAAGAGAAAAGGTCACGTGATCACTGAGACTCGGAGTGGCTTTAGTTCTATAGAATATTAGTGTTGGCATTGACATAGATATCTAGGGACTGGCCCTACGGACAATAATAATGAGGCATGACAGGCGCCAGTACAGCGGTGTGACACCGCTACAACGCGATTGGTTAATGAGTTCGCATCACGCGCGCGATTGGTTGATGAGTTCGCATCACGCGCGCTATTGGTCGCAACTAGTTGCGTTAGACTGCACGATTGGCAGGAATTCGTGAGTCACACCACTAAACTAGTACCATTTTTAGTACCCGTAAGGCCAGTCCATAGATATATACGTTAATGAGTGTTGGATGCTTCGACCCGGCCTCAGACTGTTAAGAAACATTACTTATTTTGATCGCAAACGACAAACACCAAATTGATTTAGGATGTCAGCATCCTTCTGATTCTGACGCAAATTGATTTTGTTTTAAGGGGCTCCCCCACGCCAATGACCTTCGATCTGAATCCCTTGGTTTTCTAATGTTTTTTGTAGCTTATCATATTAACAGCAACGGCTTTAAGCAATATATTATCCCATATTTACTTTAAAGTCCATTGTCTTCGAGATATTTGGCATCAAAGTTGAACAATTTTAGGCTAAAAAACTGGTTTTCTGGCCATAACTTTTGTGTTAATTAGTTTAAAATTAAAACCTTGGACACGATTTTCGAGACTTCGAAGACGAACCCAAATATGTAGATTTCGTACATGTAAGATCCTTCACTGCAAACTAGATACGAAAAAAGTGTTTTTTTAGACAATGTTTAAAAAATTCATAAAAAAATAAGTATTCATTTTTTTCAAAATCCGGTGGACAAAACCGGAGATAAAAGATTGAAGAACCGATAACCGTTTGTCTTATAATTCTATCTGTAGTACAAAAAAAGGAGATACGATTCAAAACTTGTCAAAAATCGATGAAAACCTCGGGTAGCCCCTTAAGCAGAATCACCTACACCTGCCGGCGTATTATGGATAGATTTATCCATCTTTATCCACGTTATAAAATAACTGTCACTGTTTAACACCGTGGGATAGAAAGTGACGGACACCGTTTTATCACGCTGTCACGTAGACAAGAACGACCATCATATCCGTCCTGGGCTAAAATGGTCTGTTCTTTATAATTTGTCACCATGCCTGTCACGTTCTAACAAATGTGTAAGTATGAAAGTGACGCATGGCATGACAGGATTGACAGGTGATAACAATGCGACCATGATACCGCTTCTGCTTAGAAATAAAGGATAAGTTGATGAATTCACTGCTTGGCGAGACTAGCAATGCACCAAGGAGAAGTTTCCAAATTTGCGAAATTTTCCATACGGAATGTTCTCAGAACTTAAATTTTACGAACCATAAAAATTATTCAGGAAGTCGCTGGACACCGCCGTTATTAATTATTTTAACTGACTGTCTTATTTACGAGTTTACTAAAATAATACTAATAGTATTTTTTGATAATTCTCATAGGGAAGGTTCTCATTGGAAATTTAATATAAATTCTCGTGTAAGTTTCCGGAAATTCCCGAGAATGTTACTGAATTTTTGAGAATGTTCTGCAACTTTGTACATTGCTTGGCGAGACTTAACTCTCGACTTCAACATGTTATCCAATGGCGCCTTAAGGCCCATGCATATCTTGTAAAAGTGTTTATTTCTGCTTATTCTTCTTAAAGATGACTCACGCTAAACTGGGCCGAGGCCGGGCCGGAGCTTCCGACGCTTCATTTTCTATGGAAATCACCACATGATCAGCCAGAGAAAATTATATGTCGGGCGCCTCGGCTTGGGCCCAACAGGGACCCACTGATTAGCACTCCGCTGGACGGCATCGGCCTGTCAGTTAGAACAAAATTTTGACAGTTCCGAACAACTGACAGGCCGATATCGTCCGGCGGACTGTTAATCAGTGGGCCCCTTAATCATCCTTTACCCTTCTTTGTATTTAAAATAATTTAAAAAATAATTAAATTAATAAAAAAAAAGTCATAATAATTAGCGAAATAATTTTTAGCTTGTAAGATTTTTCTATTGTATATGTATATTAGTTTGTAAGGTAGGTATGTATCTATGGGCCTTAGTTGCCTGATAATAAATGATATTTAAAGAATAAAAGAATAAGAATAAATTTTATTATCAATAAAAACACATAACAGAATGTTGCAGGGGTCTCCGCACTAGGCTACGCCTGTATCGCGGGGAACCAGTTACAATTAAAATTATTGAATTATTTACATAATAAAGTTACATTTACAAGTAACAAATTTAAAGAAAGACACTTAAATACAAGTGAGAGAAAAAAATACAGTCTTATTGCAAGGCATGGAAACTAAACTTAAAGTATTTTAACTATAATATCTTCTGTCTCGGCATAAGTAAGTGAATGTAAAAAATTTAATAAGAGTATTTTAGCTTCTACGTTGGTACAATCTTTAAGGTTGCAGTGTTTAAGCAAAGCGTTGTAGGTAGTTACTCTGACTCTTTCCCCAAAACGTTTCCCAAAGGCGGAACAGACTTCTGGAATTGGTAAGTTAAATGTGATTTTGATTTTTTGATATTTACACAGGGTGACAGCGGAGGTCCTTTAAGTTGGTACAACATCCAAGTCGGGATCGTGTCATACGGCCGAGGGTGCGGCCAGCCCAACGGTGCCGTCTACGCCAGGGTCAACAGCTATCTGGACTGGATCGCCACTACTATTAACGATAACTTGTAATATCACAGTCGAGTTAACAACCCCTGTTTCACCACTTACAATTGCCTGACATTGACAATGCACCGTACAATGCTGGTTTAATGGGCCACGATGGGCCAGCGCCGGCCACTCTAAGGGACGCAGCCATGCGGTAGAGTGAGATAGCAATATCACTTGCTCCCTCTAACTCATAAATGCGTCCCTTGGGGTTGCCGGCTCTGGGCCATCGTGTAGAGGAGCCATAACAAGTAAACATTGACGGTACCTGCCGTTATTACTTTCTGACCCAGAAATGTACAGCTGTCGCCATGTTTGTCACATTTTAATAAGTTTGTAAGCACGAATGTGATGCATGGCGACTGGCGGAATTATCAGTCAGGTATCAATTGTCAAGTTAGTGAAATAGGCGCCAGGTGAACTTTTTTCACTCCACCAACCCGTGAATTTCACCTGATATTAGCTCTCTAGCGTATCTTTCTGGGATTATACGAACAATAAAACAAGTACTGGTTGTTTTATTAAAAAATAAACAATCGTCCGAAAAATACTGAAGTGCAAGTGTTATTTTAAACGACAAACTTCTATGAAATTATGGCGGACATAAATAACACTTGCACTGCATGTACTATCAAAATCATTGCAGACTTATCTTTGTCGATCTGTGTCAAATTATTTTTACACAAAGCTTGTAACAACAAAATTTTAATTCTTCATTTTTCAATACTGTTTAGTATGGGACCCATCTTCGTTTGATACCCTTATCGCCATCTAGTGAGCGCAGGCGTATTCACCCAGCGCCCTATCGAACTAAGCTTGGTCCGGTTGCTATATTAAAAATTAATTTAGGCTTCTTCCTACATTTTTGGTTTTCTTTTAATCGAAAGGGGTTTGTAAATTAAAATTGTCTTCAAATATTGTTTTTTCTTTCTATTTAATATTAGTCCAAGTAAATTAAAAAAAGAAAGGTAATGTTTTTTTTCCAAAGTCACCTCGAACTCACGAATCCAGTTCGGGCTGTGGCAACTCTGCCATTTGGTCTGTCATTATTCCTGTCAAAATGGAGATCGAGGATCGTTTTCTTTTGCGGTGTTTCGCCGTATGAAAGCTGTTTTATGGCTATAATAACTTCCATCGGGAGACATCTCCTTTTTGAGTGAGTATTTTGGTGATTTCTGCAGTGGGTTTTGTGCATAAGATTCCATTTAATAGCGTGGTGAATTTTATTTCACAGTCCCGGATTTTTATCCTATATGGAAGTCGTGTGAGACGATGGTGTGTTGGTGGAGGCCTCATCGAGTCGACATGCTGGTCAATCCCGGCCACGTATGCCGCTTCTCCTCGATGGGTAAGTTAATTACTTGTTTTTGAATTCGTAATCCTTACGCCCATGGGGGGGTCCGCTCTTTAAATCATGAACCGATTTTTTCTCCTTTATTTAGGTTCCAGCTTGTCAAAAGTCTGTGAACCCTGTCTTACTACCTGTAACTCGTTACAGGGCCTACCACTTAGTCTACAGTTTGGCTGTAAGGCAGCCCCCAGCCAGCTTGGTGTACCGGCGGTCGGGGCCTGTTCGCTATTACTACAACTACCATGGATGCAGAGGCACTGCGACATGAGTCTCCATTAGTGTGTCGGCAGTGGTACCTTCCTTCTAATGTCACTACTTAAAAGGTCAGAGACAACCAATTTATTATATTCTCCAAGGCGCCCAACTTACTTTAAATAATTTTCCTTATTTTTTATACCACGTACCCAGAGTGCCCAACCATAAGAAATGTAGCCGCCAAACCCACATTTGCTCTCATATTTTTAGTTAAGTCTGTAGTAAGCTAGCCGAGGCTATTTAATATATTATAATGTCATAAGTTAACATTTGACACTTCTAAACTTAGATATTTGTCGTTTAGTCAAATAAATGTATTATAAGTAATGTACTAGTTTCCTTTATTCCATTTTAATTAGCCCCCTAAAATAATAATGGTAACAGTGGCGCCCAACGTGGGGCTTTTCTTTTGGCGAGCACCCTTTAGTCACATATAAGTTAGCTAAAGGTACTTATGGTTGGAAATCCTGTTTGCTTTATTGTACCTACTTTTGTTTACTGCAATATTCAAAATAATTACTATTTAATTGTGGTTAGGACAGCCACATGTTGTCAATTGTCTACTTATATACTTATGTTGTACTGTAAAGGAGTTGTAGTCTAATTACTTATTCATTTGCTGGTATTTAAACTCCAGATGTTATTAATTTAAAGCAATTTTAGACAATTGTCATAAAGTTGACAATTTATTTTATAAATGTATTTCCTTAGTATCTCTTAATGTTAAAAGTTTTTACTTTATAAAAGACGTTGTAGTTTACCGGATAGCAGACACACTATGTTTTGACTATTGTATTTTTTTTTGTGATTTATATCATGTTTTAGAGTCACTCACAAAAGGTTAAACCCTTACCGGGTAGTGAGGTACTTAAGTGCTTAAACTTTAATTTATTTTTCACTTTCAATTTTTTTTTTGGTGACTTGTTTTCAAACAAAAGTTTATAATTTACTGGAGGGTTAGTAGTAGTGTTAAAAATGTAATACCTAATTTCCATTGTTTTTTTTTATATACTTGATGTGAAGGATTAGTTACTGGTAATTGTACTACTATGGTAATCTTGTTTGAAAGGATGGACCGTATTATAAATTTATTACATAATGTAAAGGGAGCAAATTTGGAGGTTATAGTGAAGTACAGTCAGCAGGAGTTTACATTTATTAAGTTTATTACGGGATGTTTGGAGTTGAAGTTTAAAATAAATAAAATTAATATTAAATAGTTTCTTGACGTGGTTGGGTACAGTCAGTCACAATTATTGTTGTTGACTTACGTTTTTTTTTAAATAACTTACCGATATTCAAATAGCGGTTTACCTTTAAGGTCGAATCTTATTGTAGTAGTTTTCACAATTGTTTCATACGGGAGTTATGTTTATTACCTACTTTTCCTTATCTATTGTCTCGACTTAAATCGAGTTTTTGCTTATTGTTGTTATTTTAGGTGAAGTAAATATTTACTTATTAGTTAACTATCGGTGATTGCGCGTTTTTTTTTGTTGATGTTCGGTAGGAGTTTTTTTTTATGGTTGCGTGCAGGAGTTTTGTTTACGTATTACTTTCTTTCGATCGTGTCTGAGCAAACGTAACTCAGTCACGTGGTTTGTTTGTTGTTGGTGGGCGAAGAGGACGATATAAAGACTCTTCGCGTGTTTTACCGGGGTGCTGGCGTTTTAAACCAGTATTCCAATCGGCACTGGCTGGTCGGGTTTTGGCGGATTTTAAACCGTCAAGCTCTTAATAGCAGTGTCGTCTTCTTTTGTTAACGCTTTGCGGTATGACTTAAACCATATGCGTGAACGTTAATGTTGATGTTAGGGGGTTGTTATGCGGTACACGCCTTAAAGCGTCGTCCGCAAACATCGGATTTTTGTGTGTCAGACTGACAGACTTGCATTGCTTGAAATGGAGCCTGTACAGTCGACTTCCTTGTGTGTCTCGTGTTGTTTCGAACGTTACCGTCTGCCTGTCGTTCAGACACAGCTGGTCAACGTATCGTTGTGTTGTGTTTTTGTCTCGTTTCCGCGTCCAGACCTGTGTCGACTTAAGGCACGGCCTGATAAATGCGCGTTACTTGAATGGTGTAAAGTAGCAGTCACCGATATTAGTTAGTTAAATTTCATTGGCTATTAAGCCGTCTATCCACAGTGAGCGTTGGCAGTGCAGGGCGAAATCCCTGATTTCGCACTGCAGGGCCAGTGTTCCTGTGAGGAGTGTCGACTGGTAGCTCAGTGGCTCTTTAGCCGAGCTATCGGACACTGCCCTTAACTCATATGGGTAATTGACTGTACTCAGTCATTACCACAGATTATTGATTAATCTGTTACCTTACGCACATTCCGCCATATAATTTGGACGTGCAGCCCGCGACCCAAGTCGCTCGCTGCGCCGTCAAGATATACAGCGAAGCAGTGCGTAGGTAGGGAGCTTTGCAGCTTCGCTTATTAGCGTTTAGTTTCGTTTAGGTTAATATACGTTTAGGATATCGTAGTGTAGATTACAGTACAGTAATATTATAGTTTGTATGTGGTAACTTGTGCACAACTCGGCTGTGCTTATTTTTTTATTATAGTTTAATGCGTGGGTTCGAATTGGGTGGTCGTTGCTTTCCTTTATGCCTTTAGTGTCGATTTTTTTTTTGGGACTTCGTCTACAAAATAAGAGGGTGGTTTTGCGAGCTGGGGACCAGCTCAAAATTTTGCCGTAGTCAAAATTTTCTTCGGGTAGGGGAGCACTGTAACAACAAAATTTTAATTCTTCATTTTTCAATACTGTTTAGTATGGGCAAAAAGAATAGATAGTATAGAGGGGTCCTGTCAAAGTAAATTTTGTAGTCACGGTACATTTACTGCCATCTATCGACACACGATTAAAACTTAAAATAAAATTGAAAATGTATAAATGAATTAAAATATGTTTACGGATATATGATTATTAATTTTTATTGTTCCACAATGACCACATGGGTCATTTCACTGATACGTGTTAAAATTGTTAAATATCAAACGGTGTCGCCAACGCCATCTAAACGACAATAGGCCAAAGGTGTATGGCGCCATCTATTCGACAGTGACTTTTGCTTGACATCCGAGGCACGTTTTTTTCTTAGACTTTATTTATCTTATACGGAGTTATATATATCTCTGGTATGGGACCCATCTTCGTTTGATACCCTTATCGCCATCTAGTGAGCGCAGGCGTATTCACCCAGCGCCCTATCGAACTAAGCTTGGTCCGGTTGCTATATTAAAAATGAATTTAGGCTTCTTCCTACATTTTTGGTTTTCTTTTAATCGAAAGGGGTTTGTAAATTAAAATTGTCTTCAAATATTGTTTTTTCTTTCTATTTAATATTAGTCCAAGTAAATTAAAAAAAGAAAGGTAATGTTTTTTTTCCAAAGTCACCTCGAACTCACGAATCCAGTTCGGGCTGTGGCAACTCTGCCATTTGGTCTGTCATTATTCCTGTCAAAATGGAGATCGAGGATCGTTTTCTTTTGCGGTGTTTCGCCGTATGAAAGCTGTTTTATGGCTATAATAACTTCCATCGGGAGACATCTCCTTTTTGAGTGAGTATTTTGGTGATTTCTGCAGTGGGTTTTGTGCATAAGATTCCATTTAATAGCGTGGTGAATTTTATTTCACAGTCCCGGATTTTTATCCTATATGGAAGTCGTGTGAGACGATGGTGTGTTGGTGGAGGCCTCATCGAGTCGACATGCTGGTCAATCCCGGCCACGTATGCCGCTTCTCCTCGATGGGTAAGTTAATTACTTGTTTTTGAATTCGTAATCCTTACGCCCATGGGGGGGTCCGCTCTTTAAATCATGAACCGATTTTTTCTCCTTTATTTAGGTTCCAGCTTGTCAAAAGTCTGTGAACCCTGTCTTACTACCTGTAACTCGTTACAGGGCCTACCACTTAGTCTACAGTTTGGCTGTAAGGCAGCCCCCAGCCAGCTTGGTGTACCGGCGGTCGGGGCCTGTTCGCTATTACTACAACTACCATGGATGCAGAGGCACTGCGACATGAGTCTCCATTAGTGTGTCGGCAGTGGTACCTTCCTTCTAATGTCACTACTTAAAAGGTCAGAGACAACCAATTTATTATATTCTCCAAGGCGCCCAACTTACTTTAAATAATTTTCCTTATTTTTTATACCACGTACCCAGAGTGCCCAACCATAAGAAATGTAGCCGCCAAACCCACATTTGCTCTCATATTTTTAGTTAAGTCTGTAGTAAGCTAGCCGAGGCTATTTAATATATTATAATGTCATAAGTTAACAGTTGACACTTCTAAACTTAGATATTTGTCGTTTAGTCAAATAAATGTATTATAAGTAATGTACTAGTTTCCTTTATTCCATTTTAATTAGCCCCCTAAAATAATAATGGTAACAAGCTTAGATTATAACTATAGTGACCTAATTTTTCCTCACAGTTGATTTATGTTACTAATTAAAATCTGTTGAGCTATTAGTAAATTATTCGATAAAGTAAATTATTAATTCGGAACAATTCCTTATCTAACTAATTATTATGCTGTGTATTTTTTATAAATTCAACAACATAATACATTTCAAATGTGTTTCAACATGGCTGGCCTACAACTGTTGTTAGTTTTTGTGTTTAGTGTATCATTTTCAGAGGGTTTTGGTAAGTACTGGTATACATCTATAGTTCGTTTTTTTAGCATTAGAAAGAAGTCCACAGAAGCAAGCATGCAGTTTTTATCAGGCTCTTTAATTGTTAATAATTATTGAATTATCTAATGTAGTATGGTCAATAGGTACATATAATTTACTTCAAATTATTACCGCTAAAAGTGCCGGATTTGGAACCACAAGCTTACTTCTTCGAAGTTCTTGCTAATGCTAAAAAACAGACTGTATGATTTTGTTGACTCCTCAGGGGAGTTATATATTTTTTTAGTTAACATTAATATACATATAGTAAAATATAGTTAGAAGTCAATTACCATTGAATAAATTACTGCATCAATATTGAATTAGGTAAAACTACTTCAGATTATTGCAAAATATCTGGGAGACCGAGCTTTGCTCTGAAAACATACGAAAACTTAAAAATGCGCGTTTTCCCAGAGATAAGACCTAGCTAGATCGATTTTTCGCCCCCGATAACCTCCACATAGCAAATTTCATCGAAATCGTTAGAACCGTTTCCGAGATCCCCGAAATATACCTATAAATAAATATAGAGGTATGTATATGTCGGCGGCCGATCGTAAGATCAGGCATATCGTGAAATTCCTAGGCATATCGTGAATATCGGGCATCTACAGCAACCTAACGAACCTATCCTACCTATATATTGGTTTAATGTCACTATCGTCATTACACAGGAACATGACGATCTGCCTGATCTTACGATCGGCCGCCGACATATACACTCGTATGAACAAGAATTGCTCATTTAAAGGTATTAGATAGATTACTAAATATATCTAGCCTCTTACTTACTCAATTGAGTGTAATAAGATTGAAAAATAAATCTGCACTCTTTCCTACTCTGTGCGATGAAACCAAATATATGTAAAATAAGATTTCATCTTTCACGCAGCTAGCAACAGTAATAACTTAGGAATCTACGGAGGAAGAAAGATCTCGATTAAAGAAGTTCCCTTCATGGCTGCCTTATACATACCCAGAAATAACAATAAAACATATTTTTGCGGAGGCTCTGTCATCAATGCTAGGTTCATCCTGACTGCTGCACATTGCTTGCGGTAAGTGTTGTCAATACCAGCATTCAGAAAAAAATGGTTCCATTAACTTTTTTTTTTCGAAAAACCATCAACTTTTCCTTCTTATTCTTCTTTTGGGTTGGGTTAACTTTTTGGGTTTAGACTCAGAATCAAGAGTCTGTTAGATGAGACAAAAAAAAATAGTATCCCCATTTTTTGGCACACTTTTTTTTTCTTTTTAAATCGATAGTCCTTGTGAGTAGAAGTAACCCAAAAGTTGATGGATTTTCGAAAAAAGATAGAAAATACAATCCAGCAGTTTGAAGAGTAGGTATCAGCTCTTTTCTATAATGATTTATTTATGGCAAATAACATACAACTAAGGCTTACAAATAAAAATTAAAACTATAAATTTAAGAAAACAAACCGCTCCCTGCCGTTCCCGGTGCAAAGGTGCCCATGATGCTCGCAGCATTTCCACGCTAGATCACCACGGACAGCCTTTGCACAAGGAACGACTCGGAGCGGGGAGTCTGAGTCGACGTCCCAAATCACGAGTGAAGCGTTTCGCGTCGGCAGACTAGCAACCCGCCGTTTCTACAGAGTAAGGGATGACTATGCAGGCAGGGGAGAGAGGGGCATATTTTTGACGCTTTAGATCAGCTTGAGTTTCGGCTGCCGCACCGGCCACGCGCGATAGTACGTCTGATGTGGGAGGCGGCGAACGTACTGACGCATGTAGCGTCCCAAACCAAACACCGTCCCCTTTCCCATATAATTGTTTTTTTCGGCCCCTATATGCCAGGGTTTTTTTTAATATTTATTTAATTGTTGCTACAGCAACCTATTTCCAGTAAATTTAATAGTTGTTTTTTTTTATTTTTCAGTAACAGTGTTGTCCCCTTATCCGTGTGGGGATATGTCGGCACCGACAGCTTAAAGAACGCAAACAAAGTATTCATAAAACCAGAAAAGAAACTTTGTCATGAGGAATACGACCCCATTGATGACATTAATGACATATGCTTATTGAAGTTGAAGGATCCTTTACGGTTTGGAAGCAAAGTAAATAGAGTCACGTTACCTAATGACAGATATGAATTAGAAGAAGGTACTTTGGTCAACTTAACTGGATGGGGGTACACCGAGCATAGTGTAGGTATATTTATATATTTCGTATTAAATAATAGCTAAGTATTTTAGAAAGATAGAGTTAAACCACAAAAGTATGCAGCGATTTTGATAGCCCACGCAGTGTAAATATTATTTTAAACTTCAACCTTTTATGAAATTATGACACCGCTTGCACCGTGTGGGCTATCAAAATCGCTGCAGACTTTTCTTCGTTTAACTCTATTTCATACACCGTATTTTTAAATTCATTGACATGAAAAGAATATATCAGATTTATGCTAATATGGTCGCCTTTTTATCATGCCTGTCACGTTCTAACAAGTATGAAAGTGCGAAAGTGACGCATGATATGACAATTGATAAAAATGCGACCATGATACCGTGCTGCAATGCTACGTAGCAATGCTTTTGTCAAACGGAATTGAATTTTAACTCATTTGTTTTTCAACAGCACGAACTTCAAGACGCTTTGCAACTGGTAACAGTTCCGATATCCACAGAAGAATGCCGTGGACAACGTAAGACCATCATTTGCACGGGGTTTCATGGCCATACATCTTGCCATGTAAGATTTTACAATACAATAATAGAAGTGAAAGTTGTGCGCGAGACGCGCTCCAATCAAACGTAAAGTAAACTTACTGTTATGAAGCATTACGTAACTACTTCCTTAAACTTTGCTTCATCTTACTAACTAGGTATTTTTGGCCCAATATTCCTAATTTTGCTTAGTCCTATATTTATTCATAATATAAGTGTAAATATGGACTTAAATCAGATAACATATAGCATTTATAGATTTGGAAAAGCCTTCGACAAAGTCAATTGAAAAGTATGTTTAGAATTTTAAAAGAAGCTGGATTAGACTATAAAGACCTATTTTTGAACTCTATAAAAATCAAGAAGGTACTATAGAAATAGCAGTAGAGACAAGGAAAGCAAAAATTCAGCAGGGGGTAAGGTCAGGTTCTCCACTTTCGCCACTTATTTTAAATATTTTTATAGAGTGTGCTATCAGGGAATAAAGAAAAAACAATTAAAAAAAATTATTAAATCACCAATATGATCGTCAAGTTCGTGTCAAAACCAGTTCAATGCCATAACAAATTATTAAATTAGAATCTTCCTTTAAAATTTGTCGTTTTTTTTAGGGTGATAGCGGAGGACCCCTAACCTACGGCCGTGTCCTTATCGGGGTGATATCTGGCGGTATCAAACGTAGAACCCCATGCGGCATCATCGGGACGAGACACACCAGGGTGGCCAAGTACTTGAAATGGATTAAAGATACCGTCCTAAAGAATCTTCATTAGAATGAATGAGAAAGAAGAAGAAGATATATAAAAGTATATATAGCTAAACTTACTAGCGAGAGTAGAGGATATTATGAAAAATGAAAAAAGTAGTTTATACGGGTAAGGAATGCAAATCAGTTATTTTTTAGGGTTCCGTACCCAAAGGGTAAAACGGGACCCTATTACTAAGACTTCGCTGTCCGTCCGTCCGTACTAAAAACTGAATAAAATAAAGATTTAATTGGGGCTCCCATACAACAAACGTGATTTTTGACTAAAGTTAAGCAACGTCGGGAGTGGTCAGTACTTCGATGGGTGACCGTTTTTTTTTTGCTGTTTTTTGTTTTTTTTCATTATGGTACGGAACCCTTCGTGCGCGAGTCCGACTCGCACTTGCCCGGTTTTATATGGAAATAACGGCGGTTTCTGTTAAAAACCGATTATTTCCATACAAAAAATATCCGATTTGCATTCCCTGATTAGGGGTTACAATTTCCATTACAATAGTAATAAGGTTGGAACCTTCTTTTAAGTATAAAATATACTTGTGGCAGAAGGCCCCGCTCTTCCATAATTTGAAAGGGTACAATCCATAATGTAATTTAGTATGGATTTATTATGACTTGCGTTTAGAATTTAAATGTCGCCCATAATTATCAAAATCAGTCAACACGGATATTAGTGACAGCGTGATAAAAACAGTGTACTCTCTTTCAATCGTGTAGAAAAGTGACAATTTATCTATCACGTGGATAAAGCCATCCATATATATAGCCAAGATTATGGACACCCTTCCATAGGGATCAGATCTGGAGGACTATTTTTGTTAGTTATAATTTAGTTTTTATTTCATTGTAATATATTTTATGGGGAAAATTTTGATATTAAGAATTTGTCAATGTATTGGATATTGGATGTATTTGTTTTTGTATTTTGTGAAATTTATATTCTAAATAAATAATCATCACAATCTTGAGTCTACATTTGCGAAACAAAAATTAAGTTTTGAGCCAAGGTCAAGTAATGCCGGTGGAGCCTGAATTTTAACCACCACCATATACCTACCTATGTATGAAAGATTAAACTATCAGTACAGGTACACAAATAATTTAACTAAAATAATATCGATCGTTTCTTCATGCTTTATTGCCAATTTAAAGATGCAATCTTAAGTCAAATGACTTTTGATCCACTTTGAATAGCTGGCCACTCTCATGTAGACCGTGCCAAATGGTCCAGCGCACTTGTCCTGTCGACGGTACGACACCAAACCGACTAGCACGTTGTTGTAGACTAAGGGACCTCCGCTATCACCCTGTAGAAATAGGATCAACATTAGAAAAAAAAGTAGAGTCAGACCATTAATAGTCTGCAGCTGATTTGATAGCCCACGCAGTGCGAGTGTAATTTATACGTCATGATTTCATAGAAGCTTGACGTTTCAAATAACACTTTCACTGCGTGGGCTATCAAATTCGCTGCAGATTTGTTTTGGTCCGACTATAAGTAGGTATTAAGAAAAAACACGACTTCTCAAAACAGTTTAAAATGTAACTGAATGGTCTTGATCAGAATTTCCACTTTATCTAATTTTGTTTTCTAAGAGCAAACTATACCTGACTTCAGAGTCTTAATTGAGACCCAAAAACACTTATTTTGTTTTTGAATTTGAAACCGTCAGTAAATAAGAGTTTAAAATTTATTTCAAAATATGTACAAAAATGTTGTATGCAGGAAGATACCTAAGCAATACTGGAACCACTATAGGTGTGCCATATTCGAAAATGAAGAGTTCGCTTGGTTTCCCTAGGATCCCATCATTAGAAATTGACTCGACAATGGGTCCCATTTCAAAGTAGGTACCATTTCAAACAGATAGTTCGTTCGCGGTAATAATGCAGTAAAATCATTATTGTCCAAAGCCAGTTTAAACTTTCACGATCCTTACTCATTATCAATTATAACGACGGGACAACGGGACGGCAGACGTGAAATTATGTTTTAAATTTACCTACGACGTTTCAAGGCGTTGTCCCCGTGGTTACGAAGAAGACTGGCAAGTTGACATCAACATACAGGCGCGCGAGTATTTCGAACTACCCGCTCTTGGTCCAGTTTATTTATTAAGTTGAGACTCGGAGGTAAATATAATTTTACTAGAGTAGAGGCACGAGTCAGGAAATGAATTAGAGATTCACTAGATAAGAAATAGTAAAGATATGTAACGTTCCACGGCAAAAGGTACCATTGCCCCGGCTGAATATTGGAGCGGCGTTAATAATAGCGTACCCGCCAGTCGCCATAAGGTACCTTATGGCGTGGAACGTCACATATCTTTACTATTTCATATCTAGTGAATCTCTATTCATTTCCCGAATCGTGCCGTAGGTAAGTCCCGTCGATGTGAATAATAATCATTATTGTCCGCATTCCGCCGACATATTCAATAAAGAACGAAGAATATTAATGAATAAATGAATAAATAAATTCAATAAAGAGTGTCTTACATTGCAAGTTCCATGGCCTTGCGAGCCGGCGCAAATCACGGTGTCTATGGGACAGTACTGTTCTGGCAAGATCTGTACTGATACTTGGCGGAGGGTTGTCGCTGATGGAGTCTGTTTAAACACACACATATTTAACCATTTATAAAACGTATCTAAATAAATAAAGATTGGTATTATAGGGACATTCTTACAAAAATTGACTAAGTCCCACGGTAAGCTCAAGAAGACTTGTGTTGTGGGTACTCATTAGACAACGATATACTTAAATACATAGAAAACATCCATGACTCAGGAACACATATCTGTACTCATGACACAAATAAGTGCCCTTACCGGGATTCGAACCCAAGACCATCGGCTTCACAGGGTCACTACCCACTAGGCCAGACCGGCCGCGCAAAAATTATTTAAAACGGTGAGTAGCTCCCAGGCTTTAACCCGCAGGCAACTAAAGATAAACGTGAATAATGTGTCCTTTGTACGCTGGTACAGCTTAGCCAGCTTATTATTAACGTATTTATAAGACATATCAAAATTATTTAAAACGGTGAGTCGGCGGTTCAGGCTTTAACCCACAGGACATGTAATAAAAGATAAAAGTGAATAATGTATTTGTAGGCTAGTACAGAGCCAGCTTTATATTAATAATCGAAAATTGTACAACTTTGAACACAAATGAACAATTAAAAGCAATAAAAAGGTGTCTCTTTGTCTAGTTCAATTATAATTTCAATAACACGTTCAAGCAGCAAAACTATTAGCTTATGTATGTATGTATGTAAACACTTTATTGTACATAAGACAGGTTAAATTACAATGGAACATAAATATATATAATGCACAAAGGCGAACTTATCCCTATAAGGGATCTCTTCCAGTCAACCTTATAGAATACATATTTGTATGCATATGAGTGCTAAGCGAATAGTTTTACTGTCTGTATATTTTTCGTCGCTTCTTTTCATGTCAGAATATTTAAAGCGCTTATTTCGTGCCAGATATAGTATCTGGCACGAAATAAGCGCTTCAAATATTCTGACTCGCAAACTCTTAATTGAGAAATGAGTCTGAATTTTTATGATTATCCGGTTATTTTAGCCAAATTATAAAACAAGATACTGATGTACTGCATAATTGCTTTCCATCGTATTTTGTCGGAAACGTTCGTAGGTATTTGTCATGCTACTTCATTCAACCTCACTACTTTTTGTACCGAGACTGACTGAAATAGCACACGTTCGTACGTTTCCGTGAAAAAAGATGGGAAAAAATTATGCACCAGGTACATCTGTGTAAAAATACCTCGGTTTCAGTTTTTCCCCACCCGGTCACATTGACCATAGTAAATGTATCCAGCTCAAATCCATCCTCAGGCAGCTGCACTGGAGCCATCCTAGGCCCAAATTGTATAGAGTTGACCAGTTTCAGCAGACAGATGTCGTTGAACATTATCGAGTGGTCGTAGTTGCGAGTGATCCTCACATCTACGGCCATGAAGTCACCCTGGTCTAAATGGTTGGATCCAACTGCGACTTGGATAGAGTAGAAATCCCTGTTGGTATAAAGTTACACACGATTTTTTTTAAATAAAAAATGTTTTGGTCAAAAAAAATTATCCTTTTTTTATGACAGTCGCGTTTCAAAAATGTTTGGTACTTTCTTTAGTAAAAGGGTGAGAATAACAATTTTGTTCATAACTACTCACATATAACTCTATCAGGGAAAACAAAATTATTATTTTAAGATTGATTGATTGATTGAATTTTTACCGTGAAATATAAGAAATCTAAATCATGAATTTTAAAAATAAAGGAAATTAGTTTTTTGTTAGGTACAAGCTCTTATCGCATGCCATACTTTTTTTCAAACAGTATCATTCTGATAACTATCAAAAATTTTAGACAAATTTAATTTATTTACAAATGCCACTAATTTTATTAAAGATTTTATTGTATCGTCGGGTGACAAGCAAAAGTCACTAAGTACATAGCCATAGTATAGTGAACCATATTAGTACTAACAGAAGGTCGATTTTTGTTTAATTTTTTTTTAGTATTTAGTGACTTTTGCTTGTCACCCGACGGTATTATCTTAATTGGATCAGTTTTCTATAAGATGATGAAACCCGCGCTGTGGATCTGAAGTTTTGTTTTTTTTTAATTCAATAAAGTTATAATTTTTATTTACATTTCGTTAGTAAACATTAACACATTAATATTGTTAAGAAGTGACTTAACAGGTAAATCATTATTTCAAGATTGAAGAAGTCGATTGTCCTGAAATTGAAATCCGTTAAGAGCTAGATAGTATTTTAACCGAAAGATTATTACATGTACCTACTATATTTAAGGCCACCCGCACACTAGCGTCTCTAAAGAGTCGGCGTCATCTAATTATGGGCCCGATTCGGATTTTGAAATAGACATCTATTAGATGTTTAAGATCTAACCTGTCAAATTTGACATCTGCGCGATTCTGGAGATACTCTTGAACAATTTCCACAGGATAGACTTAGAGATCCAATTCACATCTAATAGATACCTTACTCTATCTAACGTAAAAGTGACATTGGTTGCCCAAATTGCGCTGCAAAAGAGAACTAGTTGATATCTAAACTATAACGTATCTAGAATGGATCTTCAAGGTATTCACAAGTGACGAGATGGATACATCTCGTCACTTGTGAATATCTTGAAGTTCGAATACGGCAGTATATGGCTGCTGCTCGACGCCACGTTGGCACAACTGCGCAGCTACGCCATTTTCCATTGCGGTGACTAGTCACCGACGCTCGAAAAACGCTAGTGTGGGATGGCTCTTAAAGTAACCATATTTCGAAGAAAGGTTACCAGCTACCTAATTATGCGTATTAAAAGTATAAATGGGTGTTCAACTTTTTCTTGTCACTATGTGCCATGGTTACGGTCTCCTGGGTCACTCTTAAAATACTAGTTATTTCGTATTTAAATGAACCAAACCAATTTTTTGGTAGTTATAAGGCCTTTCGATAATGGGACATCTACTAAGCATGTTTGTAGAACACGGTACAGCAGCTCTTCTAATACTATGCTACTATATATTGTCTCATGGCAGATGGGACAGGATAACAACAAGAAATAGTTGATCGACCCAAATACTCACACGGCGCAATGCGCAGCAGTCACAACGAATTTTTCGTGAATGATAGAACCTCCACACTTGAATCGGAACCTCCAATACAGGAACGTACTGCCGTATATTCCCACCATGTAGGGGGCTTCTTCGATACTGATTTCATGCCCGCCGTAGATACCGAAATTATCGCTGGTACTTGCTTGTAAACCTGGAAATATTATAAACAGACTCAGTACGAGTATATATACTTCGTTTTTTAGGGTTCCGTACCCAAAGGGTAAAACGGGACCCTATTACTAAGACTTCGCTGTCCGTCCGTCCGTCCGTCCGTCCGTCCGTCCGTCCATCCGTCCGTCTGTCTGTCTGTCACCAGGATGTATCTCACGAACCGTGATAGCTAGACAGTTGAAATTTTCACAGATGATGTATTTCTGTTGCCGCTATAACAACAAATACTAAAAACAGAATAAAATAAAGATTTAAATGGGGCTCCCATACAACAAACGTGATTTTTGAACAAAGTTAAGCAACGTCGGGAGTGGTCAGTACTTGGATGGGTGGCCGTTTTTTTTTGCTTTTATTTTGTTTTTGTTTTTTGCATTATGGTACGGAACCCTTTGTGCGCGAGTCCGACTCGCACTTGCCCGGTTTTTATTGTCTGTTTATCTATAGATTTTTTTTCAACAATATCGCATTGGGTTCTGCCTGTAATGATATTTGTATGTGTGGAAACAATATCGGTGTTTATTTAATAACAACAAAAAAGTAAACAGACACAACACTAATTAAAAACTAAATATAAATATAAACTAAATAATAAAGTATAATAAATAATCTGTCCTTATGTAACTATACCTATTGTGGGAATAACACATTTATTACATTAAATAATACAATTTTAAACGTATTTAAAACCGGGCAAGTGCGAGTCGGACTCGCGCACGAAGGGTTCCGTACCATAATGCAAAAAAAAAAACAAAAAAAAAGCAAAAAATTAAAAACGGTCACCCATCCAAGTACTGACCACGCCCGACGTTGCTTAACTTTGGTCAAAAAATCACGATTGTTGTATGGGAGCCCCATTTAAATCTTTATTTTATTCTGTTTTTAGTATTTGTTGTTATAGCGGCAAAAGAAATACATCATCTGTGAAAATTTCAACTGTCTAGCTATCACGGTTCGTGAGATACAGCCTGGTGACAGACGGACGGACGGACGGACGGACAGCGAAGTCTTAGTAATAGGGTCCCGTTTTACCCTTTGGGTACGGAACCCTAAAAACAGTTGTAGGTACGGTAGAAAGAAGAGAAATCTAATCTTCAAGGATGGGTATTCCACAGCCGTCTTCAGATCCAAATCTTTTTATCCTTCTTCTCGTTCCTCTAATTCTTAGAGAGACCGCTGGCTCTGATGATTGATATTTGTATTTTGACTTTGATCCAGTTGATTATTTGTGAGTATGGTTTGGACAATTTTTCACGGAGCTTAACTGTGTTGTTTAACTATACTTAAAAAATACAACATTTATTTCGTCGGGTGACAAGCAAAAGTCACTAAGTACTATCAAAAAATTAAAGTAACAATTCACTTTATTACACTTGTAACACGGTTTATTGTCCAATAATTTCAATGGTGTTAGTTAGTTAGTGACTTTTGCTTTTGCTTGTCACATCCCATCTTACTTACCAAAACCCCATACTGCTGAAAGTAACGCACTACTAACAACGGTCACCCACAGTACAGCCATCATTACACTTTCGAAATAATAAATGCACCAACGCTGCCACTGATTTTTAGGGTTCCGTACCCAAAGGGTAAAACGGGACCCTATTACTAAGACTTCGCTGTCCGTCCGTCCGTCCGTCCGTCCGTCCGTCCGTCCGTCTGTCACCAGGCTGTATCTCACCAACCGTGATAGCTAGACAGTTGAAATTTTCGCAGATGATGTATTTCTGTTGCCGCTATAACAACAAATACTAAAAACAGAATAAAATAAAGATTTAAATGGGGCTCCCATACAACAAACGTGATTTTTGACCAAAGTTAAGCAACGTCGGGAGGGGTCAGTACTTGGATGGGTGACCGTTTTCTTTTTGCTTTTTTTGTTTTTTTTTTTTGCATTATGGTACGGAACCCTTCGTGCGCGAGTCCGACTCGCACTTGCCCGGTTTTTTGTTTTAATTAAACTGTTAACTTCAATGATATCCTGATAACGGTAATTGAGTATTGTATGTTATATATATATTATTTTTTAATAATTACTTGTATACATGTAATGATTAAAAAAACGCAGCTGAAAACCTCAGGCTTCCAATCTGATAATTATATTAATCGTTTTTTTAATTAAGTTGTTTGTACTTACTTAATATAGGTTAGTTAGTAACAACAGATTAGGAACTCAATTCTTTTTTTGAAATAGTAGTATTTCAAATGACGGCCAATAATTACCTACGTAATAGTCGAAATTAATAAGATACAATTGAAAACCAAAATTATTTTTTTAAGTATCTGGGTTAAACTAAAAATGCCTTAAAAGGTTTTATCTTCTTCAAAAATCCTAACCCAAAGAATAGGGTTGTGTTGTCTACTCAATTTTTTTTTCTTAATTATTACAATATATATTTACAATATTTACATAGGTTCTTCATCAGTCAACGAAACCTAATGTCACCTGTCACCCAATTATATCCCTGGAACTAAACCTGAACTAAACCACAGAATAAATAATAGTACTAGGTACAGAAGACTCACTCTCTAACAAAACACGTCTGTTACGATCAGGACATTCAGGACAGATATGGCCGCTAGGCACGCGCGGCTTATGGCTTTCTCCAAAATTGGGGTAGGAACGGATATGCTACTTGTAGCAAAGCGACGAAATCGCGGAGTGAGCCATGCCTGACTAAAGCAAGAGAATTTAGGCTAATATTTAACCGAGCGAGACGGCAGTACGGTAAATAGTAGATGAGGCCAAAATTACGACCCGCACTAATGAAGGTGCGCCCTGCTGCTGTCAAATTTAGCTGCAGAGTTTAACTGTCATATTTTATGAACTTTACTAGCGGCAAAGAGAATTTACTATAGATGCGTATTGTCAAAGTTTTTGGAGTCACAGTTTTACTGCCATCTTTCGACACAGGATAAAACCTTTAGAACGCCATTTGACTTTGATCCTTGTTATTTCACTGGTATGTGTTAAAATTGTTAAATATCAGATGGTGTCGCCATCTACTCGAGTATTAGGTCAATGTTGTGACGCCAACTTTTCGAGCATAATTTTTTTTCGAAGGTACTTTTTTTTTAATAAATATAACCTGAAATTATTTTAACAGTGTGTACATATGGTGGTACTTTACCGCACTAGTGCGATAATTAGCACATTAATACATTACGAGACTATGTCGAAAAAGGGCCATTATGTACTGTAAAACGGTGTACTTACGTGTAGGTATAAGTACTGATATACCGGGTGTGGCCTGTAACACGAGCAAATACTTAAAACATAGATTGTATTCCTCAAACGGTGACACTTTTGTTCAACAACTTTTAAAATTTATGAAGTATTTAGACTCTCTATTTTTCATACAAAATAAATATTATCTTTAAAGGACGCCATCGCCACGCCATATCATTATGATTGACGTTGCTTGTCACGCCTTAAACAAAACAAAATTCGCAGTACATTGCGTCTTAGAATAAACTTTAACGTGTATTAAAAATGAAACCACAAGTTATTTTTAAAAGTCGCTGAACAAATGTTGGTCAGTATGAGGAGTACAGCCTACAGTTTAATTGTTTGCTCATATTACAGGTACACCCGGTACGTGCGAATAGGTAATTCGCAACTCGTGTCGATTTAAAACACTTTCAGTCGTGTTTTAATTTATTCGCCACTCGTTGCGATTTTACTATTTTTCGCACTTATATCGTAATAAATCACATGACAGAATAGATAGGTACAGTCAGCAGCAGAAGTTGCTAAGCGGCCGAGGTGTTCACAATTACCTTCACACGCTCTTATTCTCTCACCAATAAAGTCCCGTCAAGATCATTTTGAACACCTGGCCCGCTTAGCAACTTCTGCTGCTGACGGTATACAACTAAATTTACTTTTCACCACACCAGCTCGGAAAGGCTTACTTTGCACTTCAAAAACTGATAGCAAAGTTGCATTTTATTCACATGTGAGGCAAAGTAATCATATGCAAATTTTGAGTTGTTTTCTTATGTTTGCTGTTAGAATTAACTTTTAAATGATGATTTTGGATGATAAATATTTAATAACATTAATTTGGATTTGATTTGGTATGATTTTGTTTGATATTTTACATTTAATATTTGCTTCGGGTTGGTGTGGTGAAAAATTTTGTGTTTCACTCGGGGGCAAATTTTGTTTAACCCTCGTGCTTTGAAACCCTCGCAACGCTCAAGATTCCATTTTTCGAACCGCTACGCTCGTGGTTCAATTTTGGAATCTTTCGCTTGCTCGGGTATCAATATTAGCACGAGCAGTTAAACAACAACTTTGCCCCCTTGTAAAACAAATAACTATTAACGTTATAGGTTATTACACCCACGCAGTCCAGAATAAAGCCGGCAAATTACAGCTAATAACAGTCGCACTGCAGTACAGTAAATTTAATAGTAGATGAGGTCCAAATTACAGCGCAGAGTGTAGGTGCTGTCGAAATTAGGCCTCTACTCTGGCTACGTGAGGCCTTCGTGTTACGTACGAATGTAAATTTTATGAGTCTGGCAGCTTCCACGCACAACGAATAAGTATTGCGATACAGCGAGGAAATGCTGCCAGCATCTACGGCATCATGCCGCAGGTGGATATTTTGTTATAATTTATTTTAAGTTTAGTTTTAAAGTGACATTCCATTTCCAACTGCAGCTGCAATACTGTTCATTACCCGACTACGGCAACGCAAAAGGAGGGTTATGATTTTGACCGGTATGTATGTGGGTATGTATGTATGTATGTATGTTCATCTGTTCCCTCATAACTTCATAACTACTTATTATAATTTAACAAACGATATGTCATTCGAATCGTCTTAATCGTCCGCTGGTTATAGGCAATATGACGTCACAAAAAAAATGAACACTGCGCCCTCTAGAGGTCATAAAGTCACGAACCAAAAAACTAAAATTAAGTACTGATGATGTGTTATACATCATTGGAAAGAGCTCAATTAGCACATTTCAAATATATAAATATTGTTAGCTTTTGCACCCGGCTTTGCTTGCATGCGCCAGATAAAACATTAATTTATTACCCGACTACGGCAACGCAAAAGGAGGGTTATGATTTTGACCGGTACGTATGTGGGTATGTATGTATGTATGTATGTTCATCTGTTCCCTCATAACTTCATAACTACTTATTATAATTTAACAAACGATATGTCATTCGAATCGTCTTAATCGTCCGCTGGTTATAGGCTATATGACGTCATAAAAAAATGAACACTGCGCCCTCTAGAGGTCATAAAGTCACGAACCAAAAAACTAAAATTAAGTACTGATGATATGTTATACATCATTGGAAAGAGCTCAATTAGCACATTTCAAATATATAAATATTGTTAGCTTTTGCATCCGGGTTTGCTTGCATGCGCCAGATAAAACATTAATTTATCGGTTAGGTGATTCGAACTATGAATCTACAAGCGCTCTGGATTCTATCCGCGTGTTACGCGACTACGGCGATACAAGAAGGTTTTTGTAAAAGAAATTTGTTTAGCCGCTATACATGGTGTTTTTTTTAATGTCCTGCAACATTTTATAACGTGAATAGGTATAGAAGTCCTGATCAGCCAAAGTGTATGAAACAGTCAATTTTTTTACAAGATACGTACGCGTTTCGAAGTCGGGCGCCTTCGGCACCCTCGTACTAAAATTGTCGGGCGTAGCCCGACGTACGCGTTCCAGATCCGGGCGCCTTCGGCGCCCTCATACTAAAAGAGTCGGGCGTAGCCCGACATACGCGTTCCAAAGCCGGGCGCCTTCGGCGCCCTCATACTAAAAGAGTCGGGCGTAGCCCGACATACGCGTTCGAAAGCCGGGCGCCTCCGGCGCCCTCATACTAAAAGAGTCGGGCGTAGCCCGACATACGCGTTCCAAAGCCGGGCGCCTTCGGCGCCCTCATACTAAAAGTGTCGGGCGTAGCCCGAAGGACGCGTTCCAAAGCCGGGCACCTTCGGCGCCCCCATACTAAAAGAGTCGGGCGTAGCCCGACATTCGCGTTCCAAAGCCGGGCACCTTTGGCGCCCTCATACTAAAAGAGTCGGGCGTAGCCCGACATACGCGTTCCAAAGCCGAGCACCTTTGGCGCCCTCATACTAAAAGTGTCGGGCGTAGCCCGACGTACGCGTTCCAAAGCCGGGCGCCTCCGGCGCCCTCATACTAAAAGAGTCGGGCGTAGCCCGACATACGCGTTCCAAAGCCGGGCGCCTTCGGCGCCCTCATACTAAAAGAGTCGGGCGTAGCCCGACATACGCGTTCCAAAGGCGCCTTAAAAGTGTCGGGCGTAGCCCAACGTACGCGTTCCAAAGCCGGGCGCCTTCGGCGCCCTCATACTAAAAGAGTCGGGCGTAGCCCGACATACGCGTTCCAAAGCCGGGCACCTTTGGCGCCCTCATACTAAAAGTGTCGGGCGTAGCCCGACGTACGCGTTCCAAAGCCGGGCGCCTCCGGCGCCCTCATACTAAAAGAGTCGGGCGTAGCCCGACATACGCGTTCCAAAGCCGGGCACCTTTGGCGCCCTCATACTAAAAGTGTCGGGCGTAGCCCGACGTACGTGTTCCAAAGCCGGGCACCTTCGGCGCCCTCATACTAAAAGAGTCGGGCGTAGCCCGACATACGCGTTCCAAAGCCGGGCGCCTTAAAACTGTCGGGCGTAGCCCGACGTACGCGTTCCAAAGCCGGGCACCTTTGGCGCCCTCATACTAAAAGTGTCGGGCGTAGCCCGACGTACGTGTTCCAAAGCCGGGCGCCTTCGGCGCCCTCATACTAAAAGAGTCGGGCGTAGCCCGACATACGCGTTCCAAAGCCGAAGGCGCCCTCATACTAAAAGTGTCGGGCGTAGCCCGACGTACGCGTTCCAAAGCCTCATACTAAGTGTCGGGCGTAACCCGACGTACGCGTTCCAAATACTAAAAGAGTCGGGCGTAGCCCGACGTACGCGTTCCAAAACCGGGCGCCTTCGGCGCCCTCATACTAAAAGTGTCGAGCGTAACCCGACGTACGCGTTCCAAAGACGGCCGCCATCGGCGCCCTCATAGGCACTAAAGGAGTCGGGCGCAGCCCGATATAGGCGGCGCTCTGCGTGCATTTCTGTACTGAGGCCGCCCTCGCAAAAGTAATATAAAGTGACTTCAAAAAAATAGTAACGAAATCATGACCCCAAAATTAATTAAATAAAAAATAAGTTCAAAAACTAAAACCCGACTACTGCAAATCGCGCTCTAAAAAGTATGAAACAAGATAGAATTCTTATCTAAAATTATCAAGCAGGAAATATTATAAATGTTACCATTTTTTATATAAAAAATACAACGTAATATAATTTACTGATTTTTTTATATATTTACAGAGATTCAGAGGATAGGAGGAGGAGGGCTACGCCCGACACTTTTAGTATGACGGCGCTAAAGGTGCCCGGCTTTGGAACGCGTATGTCGGGCTACGCCCGACTCTTTTAGTATGAGGGCGCCGAAGGCGCCCGGCTTTGGAACGCGTACGTCGGGCTACGCCCGACACTTTTAAGGCGCCCGGCTTTGGAACGCGTATGTCGGGCTACGCCCGACTCTTTTAGTATGAGGGCGCCGAAGGCGCCCGGCTTTGGAACGCGTATGTCGGGCTACGCCCGACTCTTTTAGTATGAGGGCGCCGAAGGCGCCCGGATCTGGAACGCGTACGTCGGGCTACGCCCGACAATTTTAGTACGAGGGTGCCGAAGGCGCCCGACTTCGAAACGCGTACGTATCTTGTAAAAAAATTGACTGTTTCATACACTTTGGCTGATCAGGACTTCTATACCTATTCACGTTATAAAATGTTGCAGGACATTAAAAAAAACACCATGTATAGCGGCTAAACAAATTTCTTTTACAAAAACCTTCTTGTATCGCCGTAGTCGCGTAACACGCGGATAGAATCCAGAGCGCTTGTAGATTCATAGTTCGAATCACCTAACCGAAAAATTAATGTTTTATCTGGCGCATGCAAGCAAACCCGGATGCAAAAGCTAACAATATTTATATATTTGAAATGTGCTAATTGAGCTCTTTCCAATGATGTATAACACATCATCAGTACTTAATTTTAGTTTTTTGGTTCGTGACTTTATGACCTCTAGAGGGCGCAGTGTTCATTTTTTTGTGACGTCATATAGCCTATAACCAGCGGACGATTAAGACGATTCGAATGACATATCGTTTGTTAAATTATAATAAGTAGTTATGAAGTTATGAGGGAACAGATGAACATACATACATACATACATACCCACATACATACCGGTCAAAATCATAACCCTCCTTTTGCGTTGCCGTAGTCGGGTAATAATAAGTAGTTATGAAGTTATGAGGGAACAGATGAACATACATACATACATACATACCCACATACATACCGGTCAAAATCATAACCCTCCTTTTGCGTTGCCGTAGTCGGGTAAAAATAGATCCAATTATGTTGTCAAATTAATCATGAGATGATTTCCGTAATTATATGCATACATTGATATGAATGATATGGAAAATCTATGTTTAATGTTTTTTTAAATATCATCCAAAATATCATTTTACCGTAAACGAGCATCATTTGCGCCATTAACAAGCAGTCAAAACATGGCGTTTAAGTGGATACTGATTTTTACAGTTTGTAAACTTTTAGTCGTTGCCTCAACGGCTACTTCTAAAACTACTTCAAAAATTAAGGAGAAATCGGTAAGATAAATACATATTACATAAATGTAAACGACTGGTTAGATCATTTTACCAAAATCATAATTTACCTGTAGCATAATTTCTATGCGAATAGAAATAACTGTTCCAAATTTTAGGTATCTACGTCAAACGGTCTCTGAGAAAAACGCATTTAACTGATTTGCAAGACCGGAGTGATCCCATAAGTGACCCGTGAACAAAGTTTTGTACGGAACACTAAAAATTAACTTTATGAGAAAAATTTAACCTAGGAATTAATACGTCTGGTGTAAATTAAGAATAGGAAAAAATGCGAATAGAAATTATGCTACAGGTAAATTATGATTTTGGGAAAATGATCTAACCAGTCAGAAATACATCTGTGAAAATTTCAACTGTTCGTGAGATACAGCCTGGTGATAGACAGACGGACGGACAGTGGAGTCTTAGTAATAGCGTTTTTTACCCTTTGGGTACGGATCCCTAAAAATTAAGTGGTAGGCTCATTAATAGGTAGTAAGTTAATAGCAATTATCATCAAAATTAATATTTTTCAGGGACCTTACATCACCGTACTTAAAAGTATAGTACCATGCGAAAAGCCTGCTGTGCCGTACTTGAAGGAGCCGAGAGTTTTGCTAGACGTTACCGTGAAGAATAACATAGTCAAAGGAAATTTCACTATCATTGGAACCAATAAGAATCTCCAGGTAAGTAAAACAAACAAGGGACAAGCTTACATATACAATAATCGACATAATAATCGACATACTGCCGTATTCGAACTTCAAGATATTCACAAGAGACGACACCTACTAGATCCATTCTAGATACGTTATAGTTTACATATCAACTATAGTTCTCTTTTGTAGCGCAATTCGGGCAACCAATGGCACTTTTACGTTAGATAGAGTAAGATCTCTTAGATGTGAACTGGATCTCGAAGTCGTATCCTGTGGAAATCGTTCAAGAGTACTATCTTCAGAATCGCGCAAATGTCAAATTTGACAGGTTAGATCTTAAACATATCATTATCGTATCTTGGTGATGTCTAAAAGATATCTAATATAAATATCTAGTAGTAATAGATATCTAAGATATAATTTCAAAATCCGAATCGGGCCTATAGGCCTACCTACACTACAGGTCTTCATTTACATTCAAAATTATGAAATGTAGGTACACATATGTAAAACGTATATTACTTATCTGGGAGACCGAGCTTTGCTCGGAAAACATAAAAACCTGAAGATGCGCTTTTTCCCGGAGATAAGACCTAGCCTAGCTAGATCGATTTTTTGCCCCCGAAAACTCCCTCATTTTCGCATTTTCACATAAGTAATTAAGTATATTTTGTATGGACCGTTACAAAACTGACACCCAAAATTTGTATGAAAAACTGGGGACACTTTTTATCTTTGTCTCATTCAATAGTACTCGTGAGTTTAAATAACCCAAAAATAGATAATTTTTCGATAAAAAGTAAATTGTACCATTTTTTCTGACACCCCCAGGCTCTCATGAGCCGTGGCGAAATGCCGGGATAGCACGAGGAAGAAAAAGGGACCCCCCCCCCTCCATTAATGTATGTATGTGTATGCTTATTCAGGTGACCATGCAAGACATGTACTACATCGACGGCCAATGGCAGACGACCTTCATCGCTAAGAACATGAGCTGCCGCAGCAAATGGATCAACATGATGGTGGAACTCCTCGGGGTGCACTATGACAAGAGAACTTGCGCGGTTCCTAAGGTAACACAGTGGCGTAGCTAGGGGGGGGCGGCGGGGGCGGTCCACCCCGGATGTCACCCATTTAGGGGAGACACCCGACCGTGAACATCAGTAGTGCCACCTATAAAAATTCGTAAATCGAGTAAATCCTGAGCTATTTAACAAAAATTACAATTACTCTTTCTAAATATATTTTACAATTTTGATTGAATTTTGGGGTGTCACCCACAATTTCCGCACCGGGTGCCACCCATGCTAGCTACGCCACTGAGGTAACATGAGATAATTGTGGCTTCCCATCGGACTCTAGTCTTCTCAATCTTTTCGTATGGCGCTGAGACGTGGACGTGGAAAGCTGCTGATCCATTGACATGGATTTCTAGGGACTGGCTTTACGGGCAATAATAATGAGGCATGACAGGGGCCAGTACAGCGGTGTGACACCGCTGCAACGCGATTGGTTGATGAGTTCGCATTACGCGCGCTATTGGTCGCAACTAGTTGCGTTAGACTGTACGATTGGCCGGAATTCGTGAGTAACACCGCTGAACTAGTACAATTTTTAGTGCCCCATTAGCCCGTCCTTAAATATTATACGTCAATATGCTGACTGCGCATTGACGCCTTCGAGATGTGGTGCTGGAGAAAGATACTCCGTATACCCTGGACAGCATTTCGGACTAACGTCTCCATACTGCGAGAACTCAAGATCTCGTTGCGGCTGTCATCCGAATGTCTACACAGAGTCCTTGAATACTTCGGACATATAGCAAGGAAAGACGGTAGTAACTGGCAACTTCGAAAAGCTTTTTGTGACCGGCAAAGTGGATGAGATACAAGTCACACTTCGATAATCCACAAGTAATTATAAATGTATTAGCTTTTAGCTGAAAATTACATAATCATACAGACGTAGTGCATAATTGTTTTCCATCGTACTTTCTCGGAAACGTTCGTATTTGTCATGCTTCAGTCAACGGCCGTATTTTTTGTACGGAGACTGATTGAAATAGCAAGACACGTTCGTACGTTTCCGTGGAAATACGATGGAAAATAATTATGCACTACAACTGAGCACAACTGTACTTTGTTAATTTTTAACAAGCAGAAACGTCTACGAATGATGCTGTTAAGCTTAGAATAAATTTAAAAGTGGAAAAATTACTGTCTTGGGTGAGATTTGAACTCACGACCTCTAGATCGATACTCCAGCGCTCTGCCATCTAAGCTACCAAGACCTCATCCATAGCCAGCAAATCTTTCCAGCATATTATGGGTCAAGGGGACCCTAGCGACATCTGCCATCATCATCATTAGAGATGCACCGGATATTCGGTTACTATCCGGTATCCGGCCTATCCAGCCATTATTTTAACATCCGGCCGGATACCGGATAGTAACATTGCTTGATTTCGAAGTGAACAAAATTTGAATAAGAAACAGTCACATAAATATCGTAATCGTACTCGTTTATTATTTTAAAACAATTTAAACATTCCACTCACTTGCACGCGCACTCATTTCGAACCTAGAAATGAGTGCGCGCGAACTTTCACTACGAAACAGTTCAAAATCTGCACAAAGCGCACCTGAAAAACCGAAATGTAGGTATAGTTCCGCCGCAAACAACTATCCGTTGCATCTCTAATCATCATCATCTATCATATCCATCATCTAGTACACCTGTACTTGTCATTACAGGGTTCATACGTGTTTGAGGTGGACTACAACAAACTGGATCACACCTGGATGCCGTACCGGGAGTATGGGAGAGTGCTGCGACGTCTGGAGGCCCACAACAGAGAGGGGACCATCGTGTGTAGCGAGTTCGACTCTGATATCAAACCGGCTAATTAGTAAATAATAATTGTCATGAAATAAAACTATTGGAACGGATTATATCGCGTATACTGTAGTCATACTACATCCCGACGTTTCGAACCCTTTACAGCGTTCGTGGTCAACGGGTGACTGAGGAAAACTACACTGTGCAAAAACTACCCACTTACAAAATAATGAATCATCATAAACTATACATTTTAAGGCCAGTTATAGATGCAAAATTGTTCATAAGGCTAGTTTTTTAATAATCTTCAATTTGAGGAACTCGAGTATACCGTACCGACAGACCGATATCATGTTTAACTGGTGGGTTGGTAGCAGCAGTTTGTATGGGAAAACAAAATTGTTCATTTGTACTATCTTTCTCTGAATTTTTCAATATTTTCTCACCGTTTAAACCTTCCGTGGACTTCTACAAATGATTCAATACCAAAATTAACCAAATTGGTCCAGCCGTTTTTGATTTTTATTATTATTATTATATAATTATAGGCGAGCAGCTATTTAGCTGATGAGCCTATGTCACACAGTGTTCAGTACTCTATAGTTCAAAGTTTGTAAAGTCATATCACATCACTAGTAACATCAGTCTAACTTATTGTTTAAAAGCCACTTGTCCAATCTGTTTTTAAACACATTGACCGAAGGAGCAGTCACAACACTATCCGGTAGACGGTTCCAAGCCGCCACGACACGGTTGGACAAGGAATGATATGCAGCTTTAGTAGTAGTGGGAGTGCGAACAATTCTTAGGCTGTGACCTCGGGTCTCGCGGCTGATAGTTCTCATATTGATTAAATCGTGAATGTCCGGGAGGTTGTAACAATGGGTAACAATCTTAAAACACTCGATGAGGTCTCCTCTCGCTCTCCTGGCTTTGAGTGTGGGCAGTTTTAGTACCTTTAGCCTTTCTTCATAAGGTAGGCGTTTCAGCTTAAAAGGAATCTTGGTGGCTCTTCGCTGCGCACTCTCTAGAAGGTCAATGTCTTTGACAAAATAAGGATTCCATACTTGGAAAGCATATTCAAGCAAGGGGCGGACATATGTTTTATAAATTTTGATAAAAATTTCAACAGATATGCATTGAAATGAGCGTTTTATAACATACAAGAACGAGTTTGCCTTTTTGACTATGTTATTTATGTGCTCACCCCACTTCAGGTTATTTGTAACTGTCACACCGAGATCCTTTTGAGACGTCACCGCTGCAATTGGAGAGTTTCCTATCATGTATTGGACCATAGGATTTTTTTTACCGAAGTGCAGAACTGCGCATTTGTTAACATTCAATTTCAATATCCACTGCGAGGTCCACTCCGTTAACCGATCCAAGTCAGCTTGCAGCTGGCCCGAAGAAACATGAGGGTCAGCAAAGAACTTGCCATCATCTGCAAAAAAGCACGACTCCGACTCTATTAGTGCTATTAAGTCAGTCACAAATATTCCAAACAGAGTTGGAGAGAGGACAGATCCTTGAGGTACTCCACTCAGCACGTTTAGTGGTTGAGAGAGGCAGTCACCAACTCGCACACTGAAGGTTCTGTCTGACAGGTACCCTTCTATCCATTTTAGTAACTTTCCACGGATTCCAAAATGATCTAGTTTCAAAAGTAGTCTCTGATGAGGAACTTTGTCGAATGCACGTTCAAAATCTAAATATATAATATCTACCGGGAGGTTAAGGTCCATACTTTTGGTCCACGCATGTACACAGGTTAAGAGATTAGTGACTGTCGATCTTTTTTGTACAAAACCATGCTGCTTCACCGATATTAAATTTTCCCTATTGAGGAAACCCGTCAACTCCTTACATATAATTTTTTCCATACACTTGCAGATGATGCTCGTGAGACTTATTGGTCTAAATTTGGAAGGGTCGGTCTTGTCACCATTTTTAAAAATTGGGGTTACTAGAGCATGTTTCCAATCCCGGGGTATACAACCAGAGGTAAAAGAGCAATTCATAACTTCTGACAGTTTCGGGGATATCACAGCAGCAGCTTGCTTCAATACAATGCTTGGAAAGCTATCTTTAGTAAAAGTATATTAAGTCAATTTAGTAAAAGTATATTAAGTAAAAGTATATTAAGTAAAGTATATTTTAGTAAAAGTTTTTTACCCATAGGCCAAGCAATATGAAGGTATAGAGGGAAATGCTAGGAACACAATTTTTGACTCCGTAACTTTGTTTGGTCTAGTTAGGAGGTGAACATATCAAAAGTCCCCGGCCGTAGCCCCGGTGCTGGGGGGTAGAGGGGGGTAACAAGGTCGAATTTTTCGGTTTTTCATTGATATCTTGAAAACTTTGCGTCTTAGCCACATGACTACTAAGACAAACCGAAAGCTGATAAAATTAGTTACAAGTTTTATCCAGTCAAGTTTTTCGATATCTTGAATAGTTTTGAGATACCCACTCTTGAAAGTTTATTTAGGGCTTTCAATTTTATCTTGATATCTACATTAGTGAAGCTACTAGGCCGTGTTTGGTATCATTTTCATATAAATTGGGGTTGCTGAATTCATTTCTGGTATCACATTGACACCATTCCTAAGAAAAAACATATCAACTTTAAACAAATACCTTTTTTTTTCAATTCCTCTTCACGCTTAAACCGCTTGACCGATTTAATTGAAATTTGGTATACCGATATATCGAGTCCCTAGACAGGACATAAGATACTTTTTATCTCAATAATCATCCTTTAAAGTTGTGAAATGGAGTATGGGGGGAATTCAACTTCGTCGACGAAACTGAATTCCTGAGGTTAATACTGCTTAAGGTAAGGTTTGAAGTCATGTTTGGTATCATTTTCATCTAAACACAGATGTATACCATCCTAAATTTCATCTAAACCGGTTCAGCGGTTATTGACTCCCCATACAAATTTCCACCCCACTTTTCACACCCTCAAAAGATGCTTTTGGTTATAAAAACTATCCTATGTCCTGTGTCGAGACTGAAACTATTTCTATACCAAATTTCAACGAAATTGGTTCAGCGGTTTAAGCGTGAAGAGGGATTTAAAAAAATATATTTTTTTTAATTTTGGTTTTACTTCGGAATAGTGTCAATGTGATACCATAAATGAATTCAGCACCCCCGATTTATACGAAAATGATACCAAACATGGCCTAACAGCTTCACTGATGTAGATATCAAGATAAAATTAAAATCCCTAAATAAACTTTCAAGAGCGGGTATCTCAAAAACTATTCAAGATATCGAAAAACTTGACTGGATAAAACTTGTAACTAATTTTATCAGCTTTCGGTTTGTCTTAGTAGTCATGTCGCTAAGACGCAAAGTTTCCAAGATATCAATGAAAAACCGAAAAATTCGACCTTCTTACCCCCCTCTACCCCCCAGCACCGGGGCTACATCCGGGGACTTTTGATATGTTCACCTCCTAACTAGTCCAAACAAAGTTACGGAGTCAAAAATTGTGTTCCTAGCATTTCCCTCTACAACGTTTTTTGAGCATTCATTTCCTGACCTACCAGACAAACAACAGCTTTACATTTTTACAACTATTTTAAAGTAAAGTTAAAGATACTCGTACGCGATAAAACTATGCCGGCTCTAACCCTACACCTCTGACCCGAGAAGATTTAATTCCCTCCTAAATTGTAGGAGAGTATCCCAATACGGGATCGGATAATAAAACTTCCGCTGATGAGATCTATGATTGAGCATTTTGAACAAAACAACGTTAAGCACCTATTGATAAGATCAAAGCATCTGCCTAATGTATTTTTAAACATTTAATTTTGTAATAAAAACAATGTTCGTTGTGTTACGAAAATACAGCACACTCATTAAATAGGGAACTCTTTCTATTCACACAAATATAAAACATTTATTTACATACAATATATATACAGTGGTACAACTAAACGAAATTTTTAACTAGCTTAAATCTAAAATAGGCCCCTGAGGCATTGTACCAAGGATGCTGGCGGCATTTCCCCGCTATATCGCAATACTGATACGTTGTGTGAGGTAGCCGCCAGCTCTTCGGTCACTAGGCCCCGTAGCGAAGATGCCGATCGCTTTACGCTCCGTAGCGATCGAAATGCAACTGTCACTGTCGCACTAATATGGAAGAGTGATAGAGAGACATAATGCTTTTCGTTGGCGAAGCGATAGCGATTGTAACCTTGGCTAAGCCGGCAGTTACGTCAACCAGACGCTTCGCGATTTCTGCGAACAACTTATGCGCGCTGGGACCAAATAAGTCGAAATCTGATGACAAACCAAAAGTGGGCTAATTCAACGAGTGAATACAGCCTCCCATGACCTATAGTACTTATTCAGTTCGATGAAATTTAAATCATATTCAATGGGGATGGCCGGTGGAAGTTTTTAGCAGATGGCGCCATCATAGCTTGCCCTGTCAATCCCTAGAATTGTGTCAAATTTTTGTTTTTTTAATACCCTGGATGCCAGCCCTTTAAGCCAAATCTCATAGAAAAAGGGGCAAGCTATGATGGCGCCATCTATGCAAACCTTTGACAGTTTGTTTTTTTTTCGTTCAATTTTCAAACAAAACCAAAAGCAACTCTATTCCCTGCACTAAAGGTTCAAATTTCTGTGGAAAATTCTGGATTTTTCATTTGTATGTCTGGGCCTTAGGAGGATAGAGTGTTGTAGTATAAAATGGTGTAGAATCGTACCAAGATAAGTTTGCAGCGAGTTTGATAGCATAGAGCGTGCAAGTGTTATTTTAAACGTCATAATTTCATAGGCATTTCACCCTTATCTTGGCATAGCAACACCCGTGATACATGGAACAACAGGTTCAGTTTATTCTCTAACAAAATAATTCTGCCATAAATATGTCGTGGAGACGATGCGCATCGTCTCCGCTGGCTTGGCCATCTCCAAAGGATGGGTGAAGATCGGGCAGCCAAAAGGGCCTACCTGGGTCGACCAACTGGGCGCCGTCCTGTTGGTCGTCCTAAATACCGTTGGGCAGATAGAGTGGAGGCAGATCTCCGTGAGCTCGGCGTCGGCGAAAGCTGGCGGGATACCGCTCTGGACCGATCAAAGTGGCGTGCTCTTGTGTTGGAGGCCAAGACTCATTTTGGGTCACCGCGCCAACAAAGTAAGTAAGTAAGTAAGTATAAATATGTCGTGCTACCCTCCTTTATTAAAGAAAAGAATAATGGACACAAGAATCATTGTAAATTAATTAGTAATAATCAACATGGCGCCGCGGTCAGAACAGATGGGTCTCTATTGTTTCCCTAATAGTTTTAAGTCATAATGTATTGTTTGTCCGAATTTTCGTAAGTCATAATTGGTTTTTCTCAGAAACGTGTAGCTTTTCAGGATTGCCATAAAACAAACCTAACCTATCTATAGAATAACCTTACGAAAATCCTGAAAAGTTAACGATTACAGTTTTATGAATAACGATAATATGACAAACAATACATTATGACTTAAAACTTTATGGGAAACAAAGGGACCATAAGAACGGATATTGTTTTGTACTGGAACAAAGAAAAACTGGTGCCTACGCCAAACCATGAGATTAGTTGCCAAGCGGACCCCAGACTCCCATCAGCCGTAAAATTCCGGAATAACACGAGGAAGAAGAAAATGTTTTACTTCGAACAGTACCTAGGTCAGTGGTTCTTAACCTAGGGGTAATTACCCCCGTGGGGGTAAAACTGGTATTTTACGGGGGTAATAAGCTAACCTAATTATAACAATACAACAAACGTACACGTTTTATTTTTTATTACCATTGGGAGGAGGGGTAAAATCAGGTTCCCTAGTTAGTCATAGGGGTGACCGGACTGAAAAGGTTAAGAACCACTGACCTAGGTATTACAATTAAAATCCTGCGGCACGTGTTATGGTGACCTCTAGACGTCTTTGTAAACGTTTCATTAATGTGAAATATATTTTAGTCTTTGAATCTATTTTAGTATTGATATATTATGATCATACATCTACACCTAATGTCCTTTTAAACATTCAAATTAATTATAATTTATCAATTTACTTTGCATTCTATCAAAAAAACATGTTTTACACAAAAATATACCTGACTGGTACCGCAGTAGAGAGATGTCGTTTATTTGGTTACAATTTTGTGTATTTTGTATTTTTTTGATATTTGTCCCCACAGTTAATACTGGCGCAAACCCTAAAGAGACTTGGGTACGAAAATCTGTTTTTAGTGTTCCGTACCCAAAGGGTAAAAATGGGAACCTAAAACTCCACTGTCCGTCTGTCACCAGGCTGTACATACGTATCTCACGAGCCGTGATAGCTAGACAGTAGAAATGTTCACAGATGATGTATTTCTGTTGCCGCTGTAACAACAAATACTTAAAACAGAATAAAATTAAATAAATAGGTATTTAAGTGGGGCTCCCTTACAACGAATGTGATTTTTTGCCGTTTTGGCGTAATGGTACGGAACCCTTCGTGCATAATTATGGATGGTCAAGCAAATCTTGTCAGTAGAAAAAGGCGCGAAATTCAAATTTTCTATAACACGATATCCTTTCGTGCCTATATTTTTCAAATTTGCCGCCTTTTTCTACTGACAAGATCTGCTTGATCAAGTATTATGTTCTGCCTGGTATCCATGTACCTGAACACAAAAATGTACCTACCTACTTATACTTTTAACCTTTCACAAGTTAAACTTTTTTTTTGTTTCTTTCATGTTTTTGTTTTTATATATTATATGTAAGTATTTCTAATTATTTTTTTTATTCAAATATTTTTCAGAATTCCTACATTAATGTACTCAACCGTATAGTACCATGTCAGAACCCTGAAGCACCTTTTGTGAAGGATCCAAAAGTCATTATGGATCTTCGCATCAAAGAAAATACGAGTATTATTATAGGAAATATAACTTTTACTGGGAAAACTAGTAATGTCCGGGCAAGTAACTTTTAACCAAATGTTACTTTAACCTCGTAATCTAGACTATAGGGGAAGCCCGGGTAAAACGCATATGTTAAGGGAAAGTGACAAAATAAAATACAAGGTAGGTGGGTAAGTTTTATTTATTAATTTATTTATTTATTTATTTTATTAGTTTTAGTTTTAATTTATTTAGTCTATACTTAATTTTAATAATAGTTCGTATAAGTTTTAATAAATTGGTACATACGTGAGTAAATGCCTTAAATACAAGTATCTAATAATTTTAACTCTTTTTACTTTTAATTTGTACGTCCTTTCATAAACTTTGGAAACAGCTATAAAAAAAATTAAAACTTATACAATTTCTTCTATTAACACCACTAAAATCAAAAAGTGTCTATTATCCTTTTTGCCCGCAGGGGTCGAGCAAAACGAATATGCCACTAGGGCACAAAGGATAACTTAAAATGTCAGTCAGTCTTGGCATTCGTCACAAAAATAGCTGCCTACAACTGCTTATGATGTGCTATTTTCATACACGCAATTTTGGCATTCGAGACACTTCTTGATTTTAAGTGTCATTGCAAGGTAATAAGTGGAATCCGAAACATTTTTGAGGCAGAATTTATAGACTTTCCTTCTTTTTTTACTGCTTTTACAGCTTGCTCTAACGATTTTTCTGATCACGATGCCCTATCATGCTTTCTTTTGTAATTTTAAAACCACCTGAAAAACATCGGTAATAAAACGGTCTGTAATAATTATCCGTCTTGCCCGTATTCGTTTTGCCCATAATGCCATTATTAGATCGATGAACAAAATTCAAATGTTATTTGTAGATTATGAAAAAACTACTATCACAAATTATACTTAAATGAATATGCCATTAAACAAATAAAACTTACATTTATACACTACATGTATAGTAAAAAAGTTTCTGCACAAACTTTTGCGAAAATCGAATTCTTTTTTTTTTCTTAGCAACAAACGAGCGATTACATTGTTTTGGTCAAACTGCCATGGCGTCACCGCATGCCAAATCATGGTGGCAAATGTCAAAGCGCCATCCATTACCCATTTTTAGAAAAATGAATTATTTTTTTACCCACATTATGCGTATTGTCCGGGCTTCCCCTAAGTATAATATATGTACGCATATTATGAGAAAGCAGACTCAAAAGCTTAAAATGTTAAAGTTCGGTTGATGACGGACAGCCAGACACACGAGTGATCCTATAAGGGTTCCGTTTTCTTCCTTTTGAGGTACGGAACCCAAAAAACCACGACAACATGTCTATAGCAGTATAATTTTAGTATAAAATAGGTACAAACGTAGTGCATAGTTATTTTCCATTATGTTTTCATGGAAACGTATGAACGTGTCTTGCTATTTCAGTGTATCTCGGTACAAAAAGTACTGAGGTTGGCTGAAGTAGCATGACAAATACGAACGTTTCCGTGAAAAGTAAATTCTTCCGAGAAAATACGATGGTAAACTTACTTACTTACTGCTGTGGCGCAACGACTCGAAGGTCGGAGGCCAAGATCCACATCTTGGCCTCCGACACCAAAGAGCGCCATGCTACTCTGTCCAAAGCCGTTTCTGTCCAGTCGACGGCGCCGAGCTCGCTAAGGTCTTTCTGCACTACAAAACAATCTTTATGGTTTATCTTTTTGATCTTTATGGTAAAAAATTATGCAAACATCTTGTACCTAGTAATATAGCCGAGGAATTTGACTAGCGGAATTCTAATTAGAAGCGTACTTTCAGAGTATATCGCTTTGTTGTATAGTCTGTAGATTCTATTTGTGATTGGACCCGAGCCGCTAATCCTTTGTCTATTGTTAGTAAAACCGCACGTGCCTCTACCTGTAAAAAAAGGGTCGTGTAATTCTCTATGGTTACTGATGAGTGCTGACGAGTCGAACCAGTCTAAAATGTGTCATCGAGATGCGTAACGAAGGCGCATTATCGGAGAGCGCACCTACACTGGTTTTTTGAGCGTTGGACTAGCCCGCGCTCAGGTGCCAATTAGAATAATTAAGACCTTTTTTGCAGGTAAGTAGCAATTGTCGTTTTACTTAACAATAGACAAAGGATTACCAGTTCGGGGTCTGTTACGAATCTACATACGATTATACGAGTAGAGCTCGTTCTAACTGGCCTGTGATTAATCAATTTAATAATCATCCTCAGGCCACTTTGCAAGACCTGTACTACATCGACGGCAAATGGACGACAACCTTCATCGCCAGTGACTTGAGTTGTCGCAGCAAACTCATCTCTATCATGATGGAGTTTGTCGGCATGCGATTTAACAAGAAAACCTGTACGATAGCTAAGGCAGGTCCTATGATCTTTTAATACGAATTACCCAGGTTTACATGTACATATCAGAGTTACTTTTTAAAATAAACCCGCATATAGCTCTATCTTCATCATCCGTTTCTGTCTATTCACCCCAAAATTCGTGTACCTGTTACGCAGCTGCCCAATTTGGAAGTTTCCCTCTATTCTTTCTTCCATTGACACCTCCCTTCTATGATAGCGTGCAAAATTTTAAATATATACAGTTTGATACTAGGTCATGGACCCAGGCGGTTCTTCCAATTACGTTTGGGAGGCTCGGAGTTCACACTTCGGCCAGCTGGGCTTTACCTGCTTTTCTGTCTTCCGTGTATGGCTCGCTGTCTCTCATGGGTGTCATTCTAAACCTTCCACAGATACTCGATGATGAGGTAGCGAGCCTCAGAGAGGCCAGAGAAGCCTGGTGTCAGTCATGCCCGAGTGCGGACATGCCAGACACCAGGCACGTTCAACGGGCTTGGGACTCCCCTCGCCTAGAGGTAGTCCATGCCACACTTATAGAAAACAGCCCGGACGACTTTGGACTAGCAATGTACAAATTGCAGAACATTCCCAAAAAGCGGAAACGTTCTCGAGAATGTTCTCAGAACATTCTTGCAACATGGAAATTATTGTTTAAACAAGAGAATATACTTGAAATAAAGTTTAAATAGGCATAACTTAAAACTAAACGTTATTATGCATATATTATTGTCTATTACAGTTAGCTATTTTGTTGATGTGATAAATTTACCAAAAAGTTGCTTAAATTCTCACTGTATATCAGAGAACATTTCGACTTACAACAATATTTTCCAAAATTTTTTTTTGTTTTTATTAGCATCTAGAGGCCTCTATCTCCCGCCATGCCAAATCTCAGCGCGCTCGGACCAACCTGGAAAAAATTTAAAAAAGAAGTCGGCCATTTTGTTTTTTTTTAATGCAGATTGTTTTGTCTCGGGGCCCTCTATCACATTTGGTCGAGCACCCACCACCTGTCACGCACCGTTTAAAAGTTGCCATACAAAATAAAAGTGGCCAGTTTTCCCCCAATTGTCGCATTTTTCCAAAAAAAAATTTTTCATAAGTATCTAGGGGTCCGTGACCAAAATTTCAGCGCGCTAGGACAAAATTAAAAAAGTTTAAAAAAAAAGTCGGCCATATTGAAAACAAATGGCGGCGTCAAAAACTGCCAGGGTCCCTCTATGACATTTGGTCGAGCACCCCCCACCTAAGTCTGACCGTTTGGTCGGGCCGTCATACATTTTTCTGACCGGAAGCGGACGACCAAAAGTCGGAATTTTCTGGGGGTAAGGACTACACCTAAACTGTCGTGAATATTCAAGGTATAAACTACGATAAATAAATAAATTCTCGTTCTCGAGAACATTCTCAGAAGTTACCGAGAATTTCTCATGTGGAAAGTTTCGCAACTTTGGAAAGTTCTCGTGCGTGCATTGCTACTTTGGACACGCTCGAATTCTGGCAGTTTCGACCCCCGAGTCGGGCCACTAGTTACAGGCTCTCCCTTCCAAGGCAATAGGCACGGTTCTATCCAAGTAGCCTAAGAATAGCAATAGGCTTAAGTATGGTATGGTATGGATTAGCACTTGCTTTGGCAAAGTACATGTGCACATATGTTTCCGATTCAGGCCACAAGATGGCAGACCCTCCAACGCCCACGGTCCCTGCCGTTGTCACTTACATAGTATTTCTATTATTTCAGGGCTCATTCCTGTTTGAGGTTGACTACAACAAGTTGGATCACCTCTGGATGCCTCTGCGCGCGTACGGCCGGATGATAAGGCGTTTGGAGGCGCGGAGCAACGCTGGGACCATCTTTTGCCGCGATTTTGAGTCTGATATCAAGCCTGTCAATTAATTAAGATAACTAATCAAATCAATATTAATTTTTGGTGTTTATTTTTGAAGTGAAAACTTCTTTAGCGGCACTGTGCACTTTTTGAGGTGGGAAAAAAATGTTAAACTCGAGACAGCGTAACGCGTAAGGCTTTGAGTGACGTCATGTGTGACGGACAATGTCATTGTTTTTTTATTTAAATGCCATCTAGTGGGGTGCGTCGTATAATATATACCAACATTTAATATAATCTAATTTTAATATCATTCACAACATATAACACACGTTGGGGCTACCAACAAATAATATATGTTTATAACATATATGGTAGAAATTCTCTAACATACTTCGTATATATTAATAAATAATATAAAGTTTGTATTGGCTAATTATTTTTTATATAACATTCATAACTTATAGGAATTATTACAAATAAAGATAGTTGAAATATCTTATATATTATATTATAACATAACAATTACATGAGAAAAATACCTTCCAAAATATATGATCATACATGTAACAAAGTAATTAGTATCTTCTGCCGGTTGTTCTTTACTAAAGCAGGTCTCCGTTAGGTACGACGACGAGCGAAGCGAGGAGGAGTGTTAGGTTGAACTGCGAACAAACAGTGCGCGAGCCGAGCGAGCGAAGCGAGCGTGCCGCGGCAGCGGCCGGCGAAGCGCCAGAACGAAATTGGTCCATGGTTTAATAACTTACCAGAATTTATTATTCATTCATGTTCTTAGATCTAGTAACTGATATAGTTTTTGATCGTTCGACTATATAATTTTTATGACATTCAAGTTTTATACAATATGAAATTATCTACATTGAATGTTATTCAAAAACAAATTAGCCATTTTGACATTATACTATTTGGGTTTTATACAATGCAAAACTTATATTAATCAAAATTATACAAAGTGAGCGTATATCTTGTCAATGTTATATGTATTAATAATTGGTATATATTATATTACTTACCCCATCTAGTGAGTGTCCGTCAAACTGGTAATAATATAAGTATAACTGTATTAAGTCAAGTAACTCATACATAGTCTGCAGATATTTTGCACTAAATGGCGCTGTCATCAATATTTTGAGTTACAATGTCGTTGAGTTTTCACTTCTGCCGGCACTCCAGGAGTGCACCCCGTTGTTTTTTTAATTGAGCTTTGGCTTTCTTACAGTGATTACAATTAGTCCAAAATACGATTTTCCTAATACATTTGATGCGGCAGCGCCAAACCAAAACGTGCAACCAGTGCTTTACGAGTCATATATACCCTTAAAAAGACTGCCTGATTTGAGATTATGGCCTACATTTTCCCGTACAATGTCCTGAATTTAAAGGTCCCTATAGACCTGGGAGCCAAGATGCCAATCGTTTGCGCCGTAGCAAACGAAACGCTAATGTCTCTCTGTCGCACTTATAATTATGAAAGAGTCATAGAGAGACATTACAGTTTCATTTGCTACGGCCTAAACGATTGGCTAGGTTTTTAGAGTACAGCTAGAGTCAGACCAAGAAAAGTCTGCAGCGGATTTGATAGCTCGCGCAGTGTAAGGGTTATTTTACGTCATAATTTCATAGAAGTTTGACGTTTACAATAACACGTACACTGCGTGGGCTATCAAATCCGCTGCAGACTTTTCATAGTCTGACTCTAACGTGCAATCGTTAACACTCCGTAGCGAACGAAACGCAAGGCAACTGTCACTGTCACACTAGTGGGGTAGAGTGATAGAGAGGGATGACTACGATACGCTACGGTGCATTAACCATTGGCACGGTGGCTACAGGTGGTGGAATATTATCGATTTTAAATAAAAATAATTCTGAATGTAAGACTACATCCCTGTGTATTTGCACCTGCCTTTTTCCAGGGATCTATGTAAAAATCCAAAAGTTATAGACGTTTTTAAAACCCTAAATTTTACGAGAATATACCTACTCCTCAGAACTTACATAGCTAGTGATGGGACAAAACATAATCGATAACAAATCATTAATCGAAAAAATATTTATTATAGCCGTCGTGTTCTAAGAATAAAAATACATTTTATTAACAATAAAACACAACAGAATCTCAGGTCTACTAAAAATGTCTACACAGAAACACGAAATTTTATTGCAACGTCATTCTAAGCGAAAATGTTGAATAGGAAGACTTGAAAAGTATGAAACCATAACGAGGCAGCACGCGTTTCTGCACATGTTTTGTGTAAAAATTTTAGTCAAAACTTCTCGCATAATGTTTGTACGTGACGGTGTACACATATGTTGAGTGGATCTAGGGAGGGCTTACAAGTAGGGAATGCAGCCTGGTAAAAGTTGCATAGAAATTGCCGGAAAACCGGCAATTTACCGATGTTTCTTCTTGTACTAAATATATATACAACCTACCGGTTGCATACTATAAAAAGTAACTTGCTTTACACGGCTTTATAATAATTATATTTATTTTTGGGATGGCACCGATCTCCATGGATAAATCAGTTTGAGGCGACATGCGCCCGCGCGCCTGTCGTTGGATCGCGCGCAGCGCACCACAATACTTACCTGCTCGTACGTCGGGCTAGGCTAGACTAGTTTTTTAATAACAACTTTTTTACATTTAACTCCACGTAGACACAGAATAAATAATAGTACTGGGTACAGAAGACTCACTCTCTAACAAAACGCGTCTGTTACGATCAGGACAAATATGGCCGCCAGGTGGCGACAGTGCCACGCGTGGCTTATGGCTAGCCACCAAAATTGGTGTGGAACGGATGTACTTTTAGCTACCTGTAGCAAAGCGACGAAATCGCGGAGTGAGCCACGCCTGACTAAGCTTTAGATTTTCCGGCATTAGATTATCCGCGCCGAGTCACTAGTTTATATTCTCATTGCTTTAGCGAACGCAAGCGAGTTTCGTTATAGAAACCCACAGACGACACAGGCCGCGTAGCCAAGATGCCGATCGCTTACGCTCCGTAGCGATTGAAACGCAACTGTCACTGTCGCACTAATACGGAAGAGTGATAGAGAGACATAATGCTTTTCGTTGTCGAAGCGATAGCGATTGTAACCTTGGCTAGGCCGGCAGATGTAGATCAAATTGGACTTATTTTGATGCATAATTAATATGCTCAAAAATCAAAAATCTTCTTTAGTCAGACACTGATGCGCCTCCAAAGTATTATATTATATATTATATTAATATATTATAGGACATTTTTTTTACCACGAGTGCAAGTAAAATTATTAATCTTTTTCTAACTGATTTAATTAAAAGGGTCGGGTAGCCTTTTGTAAAAAGACGAACGTTATAGGAAACGCAAATCGAAAAATGTTTTCTGATTTCTAAAATCGGTTTCTGCCTTCTGAAATTCACTTTTATTCTCTTGGGCATGCGATTTATTTCAGATAATAGCTTTAAAAACATTGCGAGTGGATGCAAATTCTATTTGAAACAGTCTGCATGGCAATGGAAAGGCTGTAAATCAATTAACCAGTTATTGTTTTTGGACGAATATTGTGGGTGTTTTACATTTTTATTGCGGTTTAAAAAAACCGGGCAAGTGCGAGTCGGACTCGCACACGAAGGGTTCCGTACCACAATGCAAAAAAAAAAAACAAAAAAAGCAAAAAAAACGGTCACCCATCCAAGTACCCCTCCCGACGTTGCTTAACTTTGGTCAAAAATCACGTTTGTTGTATGGGAGCCCCTTATAAATCTTTATTTTATTCTGTTTTTAGTATTTGTTGTTATAGCGGCAACAGAAATACATCATCTGTGAAAATTTCAACTGTCTAGCTATCACGGTTCGTGAGATACAGCCTGGTGACAGACGGACGGACGGACGGACGGACGCACGGACGGACGGACGGACGGACAGCGAAGTCTTAGTAATAGGGTCCCGTTTTACCCTTTGGGTACGGAACCCTAAAAATGAAAAATATTTATCATCGAGTTTACACTTCCTACAAGATTAAAGGGCCGGAGCTTCTGGCGCTTACTTTTCTATGATATGACAGGTGATCACGTGATGCTTTCCATAGAAAATTAGAACACGATGCGCCGGAAGCTCCGGCCCGGACACGGCCCGGTCTAACGTGAGTCATCCTTTACTTTGGCCAGGCGTGTCTCACTCCGCGATTTCATCGCTTTGCTACAGGTAGCTAAAAGTACATCCGTTCGGCTCCAATTTTGGGGTTTGCCATAAGCCGCGTGTGGCGCTATCGCCACCTAGCGGCCATATCTGTGCTGATCGTAACAGACGCGTTTTGTTAGAGAGTGAGTCTTCTGTACTTAGAAGTCTTAGAACTATTATTTATTCTGTGCTTTGGCACCAGCACTATTAGGCATGCCTGCATCGCGACCAATAACAGGACCAAGGTAGTTGTAACAAAAAGTGTTATAACCGGTAGAAAATTTTACTTAAATGTTAGGTAGACTAAAAGTTTAAAACTACACAGGTTTAAGGATGACTGACGTTTAACCGGGCCGTGTCCGACCCGGAACTTCCTTTTCTATGACATGACAGGCGATCACGTGACGGTTTCCATAGAAAACGATGCGCCAGAAGTTCCGGGTCGGACACGGCCCGGTCTAACGTGAGTCATCCTTAAACCTGTGTAGCTTTAGACTTTTAGTCTACCTAACATTTAAGGAAAATTGTCCGGTTATAACACTATCGGAATAAAAGTAAAAACATTTTGTATGAATGTATTTAAATAAGTAATCATTTAAGGCACCCATGCTACCGTAGACTTTGTGCCAAATAAAGTTATACATAATTAATAATGTTATACATATTTAAATTATGCGAATTCATTATTATGCGCAATAAGTGGTATGCTTTTTTAATATTATGCCTGTTCAATGTTATGCCAAAACTGTTATGCGAATTCATATTATGACACTTAATGTTAGGCATATTAAGGGGCACCCCTTTTACCGAGAAACGATTGATAACTTGTACCTACAATTACAATAATGTGCGCATGTTTATGAAGGAAAAATTGCTTGCAATTTGAAGAATTTGGAACTGCATTTATTTAAAACCCGCAACTCGATAAAGGGCAATCTTTCAATGCCCCCGAAACACTCCAATATGTATGCAAATGCGGATACACCGACAAATTGTGTTTGCGAGACCGTCTCACGTAGGAGCGCCTTCTTGTGTAGAGTGGGTGATACACCGAAAGTTATAAAGTATTGCATCTATTTAACTAGGTACCTATTTAAATGCCAACTGAAACCTATACCTATTATCCATGCCGTATTTTCCTTCTCTTTGAGTCGCATTCCTTATTGGTCGTGGTCTCTACCAATATATAACTTCGCTTTTATTTATATAGATAGTATAGAGGGGTCCTGTCATAGTAAATTACTGCCATCTATCGACACACGACTAAAACTCAAAATAAACACGTACGTATAAAATTATCAAAATAGTGTATATATAAATGGATAAATTATTTTATTATTTTTATATCATTTTGACCCATGGTCATTCTTTGATATCTATGTGTTACAATTGTTAAATATGAAACGGTATCGTCACGCCATCTAGCCGAGCATAGGCCAAAGGTGTGTGCGGCATCTATCCGAGAATGACTTATTCTTGATTTCCGAGGCACGTTTTTTTCTTAGACTTTATTCATCTTAATACGAAGTTATAGGTACCTATATGTCTTTGTTTATATTAATCGCTTTCCCATTGTTTTTTAAGATTAGTTAAGTAGTGTTACAATGACAGGCACAGTCACCATACGGGATTCTATATACTGCAGTCAACCTTGACTGCAATAGCAAGACGCGTTCGTACGTTTCCGTGAAAATACGAAGGAAATCGTAATTTACGACACAAGTGCGGAATAGAGAAAATTCGAAACGAGTGGCGATAAATTAAAACACGACCGAAGGGAGTGTTTTAAATCGGCACGAGTTGCGAATTACGTATTCGCACATGTATCGTACAACATTTTAGAGTAGATAGGGCCCTTTGAACTTTTGTCATACGCACGAAAAGTGCTATTTCACGCACTAGTGCGGGAAAATAGGACTATATGTACTGTAAATAATTATGCACTACATCTGCAACACGTCTGTCGTTCAATAAGGTCGCGAATTTGAGCTATCTGCGACTCTAAAAACGTAAGTGGCCTGTTTTAATAAGTACATTGAATAAAGGGAAGAATTCTAATTAATCTACATGATTTATTTACTTATTTATAACCACTGATGCATAAATCTTCTTTCACCGTTGAATTTCCGGCTACATTTTGTATTCACAAACTCTATTCTTTCCATTTTACTAGCCGGGGAATAAATACGTCCGGCAGAATGACATAAATCGGTGAATATTTCGTTGCAAATTTCAGTTTGCCAAGAATGAGCCGGCATTAGTGTCGGATAGCGGCAGTTTGGTCTGAAACCGAAAACCGGATTAAATATTATTATAGACGGGTACCTAGGTACCTGGTGCATGTAATATTAGAAGCAGGCAACATTTATTTCGACGAAAACAATTATGGGAGAGAACCTAACATCATGGGAGAGACTAAAGCTCACAGACTCCGTTGGTTGGGCCACCTTGAGAGAATGGATGAAGATCGGAACGTGAAAATCTTCAGTACAGGATTCCTGCTCCGTTTTCGCATTCGAACGCTTTGATAATAATATGTCGTTTCGTGCCTCTGACTCTTACGGAGATAGTTCTTATGACAGGGATTTTAACTTTCGGCCAGAAAATTATTGGTGATTATGCCTTTCCTCTTTTAATTTTAATACTGATTTCTTTAAGAAACTATTGTATTCAGTCCCTAGGGCTACGTCGCATGAAATTACTATATAGTGGTGTAAAAGAGGCTCTAGGTCCTATGTTGCTCTGTGGTATTTTAAATGTTTCTCTCGGCCGTGTCTCGGTGCAGTTTTTTGCCAGGTGAGTTTGCTGTAAGAGGAAGCGTCAGCATTTACTATACGAACGTCAAAGACTTTCGTTGCATTTTCCCGCACGTATGTTATTATTAACATATTCATAATATTATAATTTAGACGAGGCGGGTTCCGGGGCAGCTCAAACACCATTACGCTACGTCTTACGTAGGCGAACAACGCGCGAACGCGGCGCGGCGCGGCGCGGCGAAAGCGGCCGCCGCCGCGCCGCGCCGCGCCGCGCCGCCTGACATTCGCGTGCAAATCGCGCCGCACCGCGTTCGCAACGAGATCGCTTACGTAGGACACTTCTATGGGCATCAAAGGATTGATTTCGCCGCGCCGCGCCGCGCCGCGTTCGCGCGTTGTTCGCCTACGTAAGACGTAGCGTTACAGATAGATGTCAGGGTCTTATAATTTCTACTAAACTGCAAAACGTAATTCAAGACCAAAAAAATAAGACAATATTGCTACTGCAATAATTTGTTTGCGAAATAGTAAATTCCTTTTGATAAATAATCACGCTAAGGTTATTTATTTATTAGTAATTTTACACAGGCGTAGGTCTACGATTTAAAAAAGTATTTTTATTTACTTATTTTTACATAAAAACAAGACGCGCTAGTAAAAAGTGCCAACATTTTCTTCCTTTTTTTGGTCTTAAATTACGTTTTGCAGTATAGGAACTACGGATTGCTGGCAATGATATTTGTTTTTGCACTAACTATAGTCATGTTTCTGAAATAAGTGATTTGATTGATTGTCCTAAAATCAGGCTATACGTGGATATCAATTTGAATAAAAAAACCATAGCATTTGAAAAAGGACTGTAACACGGGTGTTTTGAAAGGGGGTAAAATAAATGATTGAAAAGCTCCGGCTTGTCTAAAATGAAAACAGCCATGTTAACAAAATAAAATTAAATCAAAATAAAATAAAATAAACTAAATGGAAACCTTGCTGTAGGAAAGCTAAGAGGAGAAACAATTAAACAAATTTAAATCTAACAAACTTTATTAACCTAAAGTTATAGTGTAAAAGCTCAGTGGTATAGCTGGGTCGCTTCACAGGTTCATGTTATAAGGTTTACACCAATTAATTAATTACTAAAGACTAAATTTCGAAATACCTAAGTTTTATGCACCAGAACTTTCAAAACTTTAAATTAAAAAAAACTATCTCTCTTCAATTACATTTTAAATTTGTAGCTGAGCGCAGATGCCCTACAAAATTCAAGGATGCATTGGACCGACCTCAAAACAGCTGCTGGAACTGGAGCAGCGGGGAGTGACCTCTCCAATCCCCGGGAAGCTGGCTGCTGACCTGGTTGGAGCCGGCCAGTGCAGATGGCGTGGGACAGATCCCACAGCATTTTAAAAGTTCCAAACATCTTCAAAATAAATTTCATAAGAAATCGAAAGCTCTTAAAACATCTTGAAACATCTAGAAGCATCGAAAGCTTCTAGAAACATCTAGAAACATCCCGGCTCCTGCAAAGCGAGAAAAGGATATATTAGCCGATGCCCTTTATGGCCGCTAGAGAAAAAATGAAACAATTGGAAATTTAGCTCACCGCACTGGAAGCTGTTAGGACTTCTGGCGGAGCGCTCCCTTCCCTCGAGCAGGAGCCAACTCTGTAAAGAACCAAAACTTGGTTAAGAACAAACCCACAATGTTTCGCGCCATTGTGGAATTGATCACAACTAAATTCCATTTATACTTACTCAGTGGAACACACCGAAGGACTCGAACTGCTTCCACCATTTTGACCACCATGTGGAATGTGTGGACTTATCACAAAATAGGGCTCATGCGAGCGTGCGTCCCCGGAGGGGTCCACACATCAAAAGTGCATGTCACCTCAGAATGACCTCCTCATATCTTGAGAACAAAAGGCAAAAAAACAAAAGTAGGGTGCCAATCCCTGAAGACACAAATCCTTCGAAATTTCTGAACTGATTAACTTAACAACTCACTCTTGAGCCTAAGAAATATATTTTATCATTAAATCTAATAATGTTTCATTCCAGAGCCACTTTGTCAGTCTATAATTTCTATGTTTTGTTTTACATCAATATTATTTTTTATCTAAAAAAGTCATACCTAAATCATACAAAGTTTTCCTGGAGTGACAACATAAATATCTCAAGTTTTAATTATTTTTACTCATATGACAACCCCGACAACAGATAAGCATCAAAAGGTGCATCTGAATGCAACAGATTATGCAAAGAAGTGCAATCAATCGAGTTAGTTTGGGATATTGTTAAAAACGTTGAAATAAGAAAAGGAATTCAACCCAAAAATATTAATTAAAAATCTAAGAAAATGTCTACGTTACAGGACGTAACATAAAAATGTTTTAAGTCGTAGAGTCATTAAAATAAGTTAATGCATGTCTTCACTAAACTCCGAAACCTAAAGACATCCCTACCGAAAATATCCCGAGTTCTGACTTTAAAGGTCGCGACGAAATTTTAAACTTATGCAAATAATTTTCTCTCCTTGTTCCCACACGCAAACCCTATAAATACATTTATAAAGCAGTATACCTAATTGTCGTAGTAATACTAGTACATACTAGTAATACTTATAGTAAGGTGATTATATGACCAGACCTGACAGAATTAGGTATGACTTATGAGCAAAGATGCATATTGAATAAAGATGTGTAAACATGTGATGTGCAAAGTGACGTGTGTAAGTAAAGTACACTTGCAGGAAGTAGCAAATTCGCAACGAGTGACGATAAATTAAAACACGAGCGATGGGAGTATTTTAAATCGACACGAGTTGCAAATTATCTGTTCGTGAGTGTATCGTACAACGTTTTTACATAAGGCCCTTTAAATTTTCGGCGTAGGCACGGAAAGTGCTTATTCGCACTACTGCGGGGAAGTTAAGTAGCTCCATATTATTATGTAGTAATATAATAATACATTACGATACTCGTGCGAAAAGTAGGAAATTCGCAACGAGTGCGCAAATTAAAGCACGACCGAAGGCGGCGCCCTAGTGCGGTAACTAGTACTACTTATAGGTACGTGCGTATGTCTAAAAAAGGGCCATTATGTACTGTAAAACGTTGTACAATACACGTGCGAAAAGGTAATTCGCAAGTCGTGTCGATTTTGGTCTTGTTTTAGTTTATCGCCACACGTTACGAATTTCCTACTTTTCGCACTTGTACCACCCGGACACTTTTTATGTGAGGAGACATCTTATTGAATTTAATTATTTACCGGAATTATTGTGTACAAAATAGGTAAAAACCGTATAAATAAACGTCCGGGGAAAAATGATTTACGCCAAATATTTGGGTGTCCGGGTTCAGCAAATTTAGAGATGGCAGCCCAAATCGTAATGTACTATTCGGTTTATTGTATCTTAGCGGTGACAACAGACTCAAACTCAAGACACACGGACGTGCCCGTCCTGCTGCCGACCGTCACCTTCCTCAGCGCGCGGCCGTAGTCCTGGCTCGTAGCGAACACGTCAAAGAAACATCAACATCAACATTTATTCAGCAAATAGGCCACAAGGGCACTTTTACACGTCAACATTGAATTTACATAAAAGCAAAAATAATAACATCAACAATTTTACAAAATATTACTAACAATTCAATCTAACGTATTACAATTACTAAGAGATGTATATGGTCTCTTAATGTCGAATTACATACAAAACACACAAAAAAAATCTATAATATTTAGAGGTGTAAAAGTCTCTAGGTGTCAGAACTATAAGATTATAGTTTATCAAGTTATCCTTAGAGATGTATAAGGTCTCCAAGAGTAAATATCCTGTATAATTATACATTCATTAAGAGAAAAGAAACATACGAGAGCAGAATGAGGCGTCTCACTCAAATTAATTAATAAAAATAAAGTTGCTAAGTATAATAGCTCGTGTTAGCTTAAACAGACCAGTCTCCACAAACAGCACCCGTTCACGAGTATGACGCGTATCTCAGCCATCGCCTCCCTCAACCTTCATTCGATAAAGTGGCGACCCGATCAACGACGCCACCGTAAGCAAAGACTTTTAAGCGAGCATGACATGTTCAAGCTACCGGCCTTTATTAATATTAAAATAGAAATAACATGTAGTCACGTGGTCAACCAAGTCGTAGTCTACGTTGGTGAACACGTACACACCCTGAAAAGGACTCTCTGTTCAATCCTTCTGAGGCCCACCATACCAAAAAATGCCATTTGAATTGAAACAAGGAAATAAGGTATTTTTCGCTTTGATTTGTAATCGAAAGAAACGAAATAAATACAACTTTTTCAATTGAAAATGCTTTAAATTGGATGTCATTTAATCGATCTACAGAATATTCCTATTTTGACGAACAAAAATATATATTTGGTCAGCCGAAATTGATACTTGGTCAGCAACTTACGGCAAGATAGTATATGTTTCTATACCAGTTCGCAATTATTTAATGTCATACTGTTTTAGTTTATCGCCACTCGTTGCGAATTTCCCACTCTTCGCACGTGTATCGTACTCGGTTTATTGTATCTTAGCGGTGACAACAGACTCGAACTCGAGACACACGGAAGTCCCCGTCCTGCTGGCTACCGTCACCTTCCTCAGCGCGCGGCCGTAGTCTCTGCTCGTCACGAACACGTGGTCAACCAAGTCATAATCTACGTTGGTGAACACGTACACACCCTGAAATGGACTCTCTGTTTAACGGTGCGTCTTACGTAAGCGAACAACTCGCGAATGCGAAGCGAAGCGGCGTGGCGCGACGCGGCGGGCCCAAGGCGTTCGCGTTCGCAACGAGATCGCCCACGTGGGACACTACACTTCTATAAAGCCCCCTCCAGACTATGTGCGTGAATCGCGGCGCGACGTCGCGGAGCGAACATATCGCGAAGTTGACGTATGACTCCACACTCGCACACTTTACGGCGATTTCGCAGTTTGGTTTGCGGCAATATGGCGGAAAAGCATCAGCTGATCGAGTTTAACTGTCAGTTATCTATGGCATCATACGTGATTTAGCTGTTTTTCCATTTTGTTTTATTGTAAAACCGTAAAATATAGCTGCTTAATATAATATAATCATAATATAATTCATATTTATCTTGCCACAGAGGAGCCAAAATATTGTGTAATGTGGAGTCTTGCAAGTTCGCGCTTCGCGTCTCGTCCTTTGACGCGTGCCGAAATACCGACAAAAAACGGCAAACAAGGCGCGAAGGCGTGAACAATCTGCGAAATCGACGCCACACTTGCGTTCGCGGCTTCGCCCTCGATTCACGCGCATAGTCTGGAGGGGGCTTAATATATGTATCATAAGGATTGATTCACCCCGCGCCGCATCGATTCGCGTCGCGTTCGCGTGTTGTTCGCCTACATATTAGTACGCTGCGTAATATCCTCCTGACCCACCATAAAACAAAGTGCCATTTGAATTTGGAAACAAGGTTTTTTTAATTACAAAAACGGGTCTACTGCGATGTGAATTTAAGGTAAAAACAATCAAATTATATCGCGGTAGATCCGAGACCGCGGATTAAATAGGTATGTCACTGTTAAGAGCCCATCAACGTGCACACTAGCGCCACTGCATAATAATCGTGATTATTTAAATTTAACGTAAGATATTTAAAAAAGGGGGCTGCTACGGACTGTATTTTGTATTTAAGTACCTTTTGAATACATCAGACTAGTTTTTATGATGCTGGTTTCGTCGATCTACGAACTTAAAATAAATACGGCCGTTTTAATTTTGGACGCATAGATTGAAATATCTTTTTTAAATATCTTTCGTTAAATTTAAATCATCATCATATATTTAAGAGTATGACTCTTGTCGGTGGAGCAATTTCCATGTTTGGCGGTCCTCCGCCTTCTCTTTGACAGCCCAAATTTAAATAATCACGATTATTTAGCAGTGGCGCTAGTGTGCACGTTGATGGGCTCTTAAAGATGACGTTTCTTAAAACAAAAACACGAGTCACTTTTGACACGAAGGCTGAAAGTAAACTTACTTTCGGGACTGAGCAGGTCTTTTTATCAAACTTTATGCCGAATATCTGACCCATCATGCCGACGAGGCGGCCTCGGCAGCTCATGTCGCCGATACGGAAGGTCTGCTGCCATTCGCCGTTCACCAGAAAATAATCTTGGAGTGTAAGCTGCAATACAAATCATCTTCATCATCATATCAGCCAGAGCTAGGACGTCCACTGCATAGGCCTTCCCTAAAGAGTACCACAATGACCGGTCTTGAGCCACCCGCATCCAACAGACTCCCGCGACCTTTACCAGGTCATCAGGCCGCGTAGCCAAGATACCAATCGCTTACGCTCCGTAGCGATCGAAACGCAACTGTCACTGTCACACTAATACGGAAGAGTGATAGAGAGACATAATGCTTTTCGTTGTCGAAGCGATAGCGACGCCGCTTCAATATTCAGCCGGGGCAATAGTACCTTTTGCCGTGGAACGCCACGAATCGCGCCGAAAGACAGGCGCCGAGCGGGAGTTTGTTTGGCTTAGCTTGTAGGCCAAGCAATAAGAAGGTATAGAGGGAAATGCTAGGAACACAATTTTGGTAACTTTTTTTGGACTAGTTAGGACCTGAACATATTAAAACTCCCCGGCCGTAGCCCCAATGCCGGGGGGAGAGGGGATTGGGTTCCTAGCATTTCCCTCTACTACATTTTTTGAGCATTCGTTGCCTGACCTATTGTTGTGGGTAGGTACTGTACTAATTCATGTTACCTTCAGACCCCGATCTGCCTTATAAGCCGTATAGTTTCCCCGCAGGAACGTCTTCTTGCTCGTATTATATAACTGTACTGAGACATCTCCGGACAAGTCTTTTGCGTATGGTGGGGACGGATCCTTGCATTTCTCGGCTCGCACCAAAGTGGCAATAAAAGGACCCTGAAATCATGTTTATTAGAGTTATACCAAGATACTTCTAAGTATAAGATACAAATGTCGACATAGTGTCATACAGATGTCGAGAAGGTACCATACAAATGTCGTCAGGGTCTTATAAATGCAAGAAAAATAATAAATAGTGGCATATACATGTCGATACTGCCATATAATGTCGAAAAAATGCCTTATACATGTCAAGAGCGCCTTAAGAAAGGCTAAATAGTGGCATACAAATGTCGATCTTTAAACGCCCATATCTAGCTAACTATAATAAGTACAGAGGTGCCTCATACAGTATATTTTTTGTTGTTAAGAACCCTTCCTAAAACGATGATTATAAATCAGATTTTTCAAAAATAAAAATTTTTTACGACGCTCGAAAGACGCCAGATGTGGGGGGGGGGGGCTTTAATAAGAATGAAGGCAAAATAGTAGAACAGAGAGGCAGAGGAAGACCAAGACGTGCATAAGTATATTGACGAGGCCAAAGAGAAAATCAACGTAGTGACGTATCAGGAGCTCAAAACAGTGGCAGAGAAAAGAACGGAATGGCGATTAAGTACTCCACCGACAAGAGCTAGGCTCTTAAGAATAATGATGATGATGAGACCAACATAACGGATGACTCAAGTGTGAGTCATCCTTAAGTCTGCAACGATTTTGACAGCATTCGCAGTGCAAGTACCTAATCATTTCATAGAAGTTTGACGTTAAAAATAACACTTGCACTGCGTGTGCTGTCAAAATCGTTGCATACTTATCTCGGTCTAACTCTAAGTATTACATTTTTACTTTTAAACTCTCCAATCGGCTAGATATAAAAGCACAGGAGTTTCCTAAAAAAATAAAGGATATACCTACTAACAGTTAGCAAACAAAAAGAAATAACAAGCAGAATCTAGTAGTAAAATAATGGTACGTTATCATACATCGTTTGACAAATTGTACTTTTGTACGTAATAAAATGTAAACCCGAATAATAGTACCTTGCAACGTTTTACAATACTTGTACATGGCCCTTTAAATTTTCGAAATGGTGACATAATGTGCTAATTATCGCACTAGTGCAGTAAAGTAGCACCATATGTACTGTAATAGTACATTTCGATGCTAGTGCGGAAGGTATGTCATTACTTCACGAGTACCGAGATATCGCCTGCGGCTCGTGGCAAGACTCGGGACGAGTGAAGAATGACATTTCCGCACGTGTATCGAACGACGTTTTTTAATACAGTTGCGAAAAAATAAGAAAAACATTGTTAATCGTACACTAAACAAAAGTGGTAACAGTGACAGCTCGGTTAGACGTCGTCTTTAAGTATATTATATCTATGGGCGTTATTAAGAACGGAATTTTCAATATTGAATATTAAAAATTAAACGTGTTATAATGATGAAGAGGTAAGTAATTAAATATGAAATATGTAATATTTTTCGTATTCTTACATTAACGGTAGGTTTTTATGCTGATTACGACGTTTAAAGGAAACTAATATTAACACTCATCAATAAGTAGTCGTGAATTGGAACAAGTATAAATTTAAAAAAATTGGAAAAGTAAAAAGCACTAGTTCGAGATAACCAACTTTCCGCACGCTAAACAGCTACGTAAAGTAGCACTTTTTGAGCAACTGTATTAAAAAATTACTTACAGATTTCGTAGCGAGAACTCTTCCTGCGATGAAATAAATGTCACAAAATAATAAAATAAATAAATCGCTGCGAACCATTTCGAAGCGTGGGACAACTCCCGTAATATTATGTGTTGGGTAAATCAACCGATTTCGCCGGAAGAAACTCAATGAAATGAATATGTTATTAAATATAGATTACGCTTATACAGGGTTACTTTTTTACCAGTACAATAAATCAACATACGTAATTGTTGCCAAAAATAAAAAATACCAGCATTCTTTGTTATTACTATTTGGGAACAAAAAAACAAAAATACCAATGCCCGAACTTATCCGCTAAAGTACTAGAAAATGTGGATGCCTTACGCATCAATTAGCAAACGCACGAACTGGCAACTGTTTGTTTACGTCATCGCGCGCGATTTCATACCGTTGACACCTTGTAATTAGTGCAACCAGAAGTTACTAAATTGGTGAAGGATAAATTAATTGATGCGAAATAAAAAAATAAAAATTATTTGTGCAATGTGATCTATTATCGATACCAATGATGTGGTAAAATTTATTGTACCGGTAAAAAAGTAACCCTGTATATAGCAGTGGTAGTGCAGTGAAAGTAGCGGTACAGTGCCATCTGTGTTCGATGTCTAAATAATGGGCCCGTTTTTTTCTTAGACTTTACTTCTCTCTATTACAATCAATTCTCTTTGGTATGAGCGAAATGCACTATAACTGAATATCAGTCGCCATCAGATATATCGGAGCTGCCGAGGTGGTCAAATATATCTGAACACGTACTTTAGCGCCTTGACAACACATATGTTGTACAGATATTTGTGAGCGCCTTGCCCGCTCTGATATATCTGACGGCCACTGTACATTCGAATTGGCCTGCCCACACGCCCTTTAAAGCCTTTCTCAGATTTGGGAAAATTGTGAATATATTCCATCCCGTATATTTTTGTGATGACATGACTACTTGGTGTGTCATCATTACTGGCGACACTCACAGTCTAAACCCGCCTTAATAATAATATTATCATTCCAATCGCTGAGCGTATTAATGAAATTACATTTTAATATGACCAGTCATTTGCGATTCTAATATCAATGACTCACACGAATCTACAATGTACAATTGCCATCACATACATCGGAGCTGCCAAGGTGTTCTTAATATCTGAACATCTAACACCCTGACAATTAGAGGCGTATTCAGATATTTGTGAGCGCCTTAGCCACTCCAATATATCTGATGGCGACTGTACCTAAAAGATTGCCTTAAATATCAAAAGTGCGGTCAAAATAAGAATGATGTCCCATATATAGGAAGGTATGATTTCAAAAATAATGGGTAATTATACAGTATATGTCTGACCATGGAGCTTTAATTCCAGGGCTTGCTTTTACTCGCTACACTGAGCTACTTTTACTATGGGACCAACCCTAAAATCGGGGAATTTTTTTTGGCTTTTCAGCCAAAATGTATGAAAAAGTAAAAAAAGTTTTCGGGATTTCGGGGTTGGTGCCATAATAATAAGTAGCTCAGTTTAGAGAGTAAAATCGAGCCCTGGATTTAAAGCCCGATGGTCAGTAACAGCCTGTATAATTGCGTAAATTATTAATAATGGTAACACAGGAGAAAAAGAATGCTAGGTTAGACCAAGAAAAGACTGCCGTGATTTGGACAGCGCACGCAGTGCAGGTTGTATTTTAAACGTCAAACTTCTATGAAACTATGACGTATAAATAACAGTGGCACTGGGAGCTGCGTGTGCTATCAAAATCTCTGCAAACTTTTCTTGGTCTAACTCTCACAAGATTGCCTGTTAACCCTTTAGTCCGTAAAGGCAACATATTTGCCATCATGAGTAAAACAAAAACGCATCTCTACCATAAGACGAAAACGAATGACTAGAAGGTCGTTTCTCAAAAAGTTGGCACCGCCAGGTTAAAATTTATGTTTTTCAAAAATTTTGCATTTTCGCATTTTTTTTTATTGGGATCGTTAAAAGGCAACTTAAACTATTAGAAAATGTGGAAGGGAAGCAATTCCTTCAATTAGTTTAGAAGACATAGGCGTTTGAAATTCAGGTGAATGATATCAAGGGCAGGTGAAAGATATTTTGTCTCCAGGTTATCGATAGTAGAAGCAGGTTATCGAGAAATAAGTACAAATTCCAATAAAAATATTGACAGGTTATCGAGAGGCGTCATTAACCTGTGTCCGTTGCCGTTAACCTGGTTTCTTGTCATCATTCACCTGTAATGAGTGTCATCCACCTGTCCACCACATCATTTCAATGCCTTCTAAAAAGAATCGAAAAATGTGTCATCATCAATAAAAAGGGAACTTATTGTCCACCACGATGATTAAAATTTTGGATTCTGACCCACCTCACCTTCGATTCGATTCCCAATTTAACAACAAGTTTCTGTGAATAAGTAAACATTCAATCTTGCTGTCTATTCACCCTGGCAGTACCTAGTGGAACTCAGGTTTGGTGCAACATAGACACACGCTGTTTTGGTCATTCGACACGTCTTGATGAGGACTTGGGAAAGCAGTACCCAAGATAGAGCTGATGATGAACCCTCGCAGTACCTACTGGAACTCAGGTTTGATGCAACATAGACACATGCTGTTTTGGTAATTCGACACGTCTTGATGAGCACTTGGGAAAGCAGTACCCAAGATAGAGCTGATGATGAACCCTCGCAGTACCTAGTGGAACTCAGGTTTGGTGCAACATAGACACACGCTGTTTTGGTCATCCAACACGTCTTGATGAACACTTGGAAAAGTGGTTACTAAGATAGAGCTGATGCTGAACCTTCGCAGTACCTAGTGGAACTCAGGTTTGGTGCAACATAGACACACGCTGTTTTGGTCATTCGACACGTCTTGATGAGCACTTGGGAAAGCAGTACCCAAGATAGAGCTGATGCTGAACCCTCGCAGTGCCTAGTGGAACTCAGGTTTGGTGCAAGGTCAGGTCAGGTTAGGTCCGGGTTCAGGTTTAGATAAGAGCCGGGATCCAGGTCTAGGTCCGACTCCGGGTTTGAGTCTAGGTCCGGGTCCGAGTCACAGTCCGGGTCCGAGTCCGGGCCCGAGTCTGGGTCCGGGTCCCAGCCCCAGTCCCAATCCAAGTCAAAATCTAAATCGCCAAACGTGTACTATGCATCGTTGAAGAGTTCTGTTCTAATCATCATCAGCAGTTCCACTTCATCAAATGCGACAGTTTTTAATGAAAATGCTTGATTTTCTAATGAAAATCCAAAAGTCACTATACGCATGCCTTTAAGATTTGAGGAGTTCCCTCGATTCCTCATGGATCCCATCATCAGAACTCGAGATTGACAAAAATGCAGCTTATAAACTTATCTTGCTTAACAAACATAACGAAGAGGACAAATCGCCAAACGTGAACTATGCGTCGTTGAAGAGTTCCGTTCTGATCTTCATCAGCAGTTCCACTTCGTCCAATGTCACTTTTGTGAATGTATATGCTTGATTTGTAAATAAAAACACAAAAATCACTATATGCATGCCTTTAAGATTTGAGGAGTTCCCTCGATTCTTCATAGATCCCATCATCAGAACTGGGTTTTGACAAGAACGGGACTAATCTGCATATACTTATACTTTTTACAAAACATTTTAATATATGTCTAAAACTAAAAACCCTCATAAGGTACCTTTTCCCGTGGGACGTCACAAATCTAGTTTGAGTATATGTAACGTGGATTTTAAATAATTATCGATCACCTGTCATATGGCAGGTGAATGACGCTTCGTTCACCTGCCATTGCATCATTCACCTGACTTTTTTGGACAGGTTAACGAGACTTAAGAAAAAAGTACAAAAATTTCAATAATATGCAGCTTTAACAGACAGGATAGTTTTTATTCCTAAATTAACACACAAAAGCGATATAACCGCTATATAATTATATAGTTACGAGTATTAGTTGTGGTATCAGTGACATTAACCTGCCGCAAAATCTCATCCACCTGGCAGTTTTAGCCAGGTGGACGATATGCAGGTGATGGGGAAAATGGCAGTTATATCGCGAATACACAAAATGTATTAGCTTGATGAACTCCATACTTAGGCATATAAAACTAAACTATTGTTTACGTTACATATCTTGATAGTAATGCGATAGGTTACATAATTAGCAAGATATCGACTCCAGGATAAAGAGTACTTACCCATTACAAACTCCAATTTCCGATACTTTGTCGTTTGTGTTTTATTTGCGAAGCACAATAACCACGTCTTCGTCCTACCAGGTGATAGCTGATGAGTGACGGCTTCAGCTCGTGCGGAGTGAGACGGGAAAGGTGCAGTGGGGGTTATACAATCGTCGTGAACGTGACGCGCCAGGTGACTGTTAAGAATTGCCTTGGACAAACTTTGAAGCCGAATAACTTAAAATATAAGTATAATATTGTTATGCGATAGTAATACTTTAAAAGTTAAGGATATATGTTAATAAAATACGGTAATGCCGTTAAATTAAGTTAATATCTTGTGTGGTTTTCATAGCTCGGAACATCAGTACCTCGCGTTGGGACACGGCAGGTTAACGGATAAACGTAGTTACAATATTTTTTTTTGTAATCAATATTTATTAAATCTTTTTCAAAGTATTAGGCCTCTGTGTAAAAAGTCTCTCTAAATATGTATTAATTTTTTATATATAAAAATAGTACATAACGAAAAAAAAGTTCTAACATAAACCTATTTACAGGTGGCGGTGCCAACTTTTTGAGAAACGACCAGAAAGGAATGTCAATCGTTAAAGCTTCGAGCAACACCGGCTTCTGACACGTCGGAAGGGAGGGGCCCAAGCGCTTCGAGCAACACCGGCTTCCGACATGTCGGAAGGGAGGGGCCCAAGCGATATCTCGCCGTACAAATATTTCTGCCATTTTTCGCGGGGGGAAAGGTGCACACAGTCGCATTTCTCACACACGTACATACAAAATCCAATCTGTAATGACGAGACAAATACATAGAAAATGACACACGTCAAAGACAAATCTTGCAAACCTCGATCTCTTTTTGTGTACGGACGAGTGACTAGTGTTACAACACGCACACTAACACATTTTCGTTGAAGTGTCATTGTATTCTGAGAGATGAGAAGTCGGATTTGTCGCTCGACCGATCCGCAATTTGTACTGAGCGAGCAAAATCGATAAATCCAACAATTACTTGAGACTAAAATATAATAATTGTATTTAAATGTAATTTAACGTATGATATGTAAAAAAAATATTACATGTGAAATGTAACACTTTCTTTTTGTAAATTTGATGTCCCCGACCTCTTTTTATAACAAAAAATCGAGCAAACAGGCATTTTTGTGCAGCAGTGTTCGCGCGCGCGTCTGGACTCGATCTAGTGAAAAATCCAAGTGCAACTAGTTTTATTACCCGCGCTAGATTAAATTGACGCGCTAATCTTGTACCTCGGCAGAGGGGAAATAGTGCGAATGCCGCCTCCCTTCCGTGTTGCTCGAAGGCCCAAGCGATATCTCGCCGTACAAGTCTTTCTGCCATTTTTCGCGGGGGGAAAGGAGCACACAGTCGCATTTCTCACACACTTACATACAAAATCCGATCTGTAATGACGACACAAATACATAGAAAATGACACACGTCAAAGACAAATCTTGCAAACCTCGATCTCTTTTTGTGTACGGACGAGTGACTAGTGTCACAACATGCACACTAACACATTTTCGTTGAAGTATGTCATTGTATTCTGAGAGATGAGAAGTCGGATTTGTCGCTCGACCGATCCGCAATTTGTACTGAGCGAGCAAAATCGATAAATCCAACAATTACTTGAGACTAAAATATAATAATTGTATTTAAATGTAATTTAACGTATGATATGTAAAAAAAATATTACATGTGAAATGTAACACTTTCTTTTTGTAAATTTGATGTCCCCGACCTCTTTTTATAACAAAAAACCGAGCAAACAGGCATTTTTGTGCAGCAGTGTCCACGCGCGCGTCTGGACTCGGTCTAGTGAAAAATCCAAGTGCAACTAGTTTTATTACCCGCGCTAGATTAGATTGACGCGCTAATCTTGTACCTCGGCAGAGGGGAAATAGTGCGAATGCCGCCTCCCTTCCGTGTTGCTCGAAGGGTTAATGTAACGGTGCGTGTAACGAAGCGTTACACTATCGACCTTCATACTATTTCTGGCACCATACAAATTCTAAATTCCTTTTTGAAATTCAAATCCTATTCCAAATTCCATTCAATGATTTTTATTTTCAGTTCGATCACATACTTTGATCGATAAACATCATTTTATCTAACGGACTGTACTTCCCAAGTTTCTAAACACGACCGTTTAAGTGTGATTTTTATTAGTAAACGTAATAATTCATAAGTGCGTGCAGTTCAGTATAGTGCTCGTTTTGTGGCCCTGCACACCTTCCAGATATATATCTACATCATCACCAAGGCACATATTGTAAGTTATTTGATTTCTAACCTTCTGAATTACGAAAGTATTTTTATACATACCTATCTGTTAACACGTAACCTGTATTGTTACAGGTGCCTTTTTATTTAAACAATAAATACCCCTCATCGCTCTGGATCCTGACTTTCATTCCCATCATCCCCGTGAGGCTCCTCTACCTGCCCCCTCACACTGGCGCCATCAACGTGATCGAATCCAGAACACCCCTACGACGAACCTACCCACCCACCCTACGACGCAGAGCAGCCCTTCTCTTCGTGCCTCCTCCGCTACGCTCGTGCTCCTACACCACGCCGACGCCTACTACTTTTGACGACATTTTTTTTTTTTATCAATTTTATATATCTTGTAATAGTTAGCATAAGATTTTTTTCAAAATTCTAAAAGGTTATAGTCGACCCAACTCAAATTTTCGCAATATCTCTCGGCCTAACATCATTTTATTTAATTTTCTATTTTACAACCAACCTTTTATCTAATCCTCAACCGTTTAACCAAAATTCCCCCCTTAAATAACCAATTACATATACATCTATCATCATTCATCATCTTATACCAATTTATCTATATCTATTTTCTAATCCCTATTATGCCAGCGTCCTACGCTTTTTGTCGCGCCACGTAACAAAACTCTTAACATAGTGATTACACAAAACATCTATCACATACAATTACACAATCCAAGATTTCCACTGAAATCTCACAAATTGGTTTCAATCCTAAGTGTTTTTAAAACTCCTTGGAGTCACTGAAGTGCGAACCAATCCTGACTTACGGCAGTACTGTTGGAGATAATCCGATAGCTTATCCTTCACCCGATTAAATAAATATACACAACTAAGCCTAATATCACAATAAACTTCTCCTTTCGATTCAATAAAAAATAAAATTTAATAACTACATATTTTATTTATATTGATAACATCAATTATTCTCTTCGTGATAGGTATCCACTTTAATAAACAATGAATCCAGCACTATTAAATAAACCTGAACTCATCTATGAGCTCAAACTCAGGAACATTCAGTTCCCAGCCACCGCGCAGGCTGATGATTTAAGACAGCTCCTCACTCCAAATTTATTCATAGACCCGTGTTCGAATCTCTCCAGCCCATATGATCTTGAACAGGATATCACCGAAATTAGCAGATGCCTCACAATAGTTTCTTCTCAGCTACAGCTTGCGACCACCAACCAAGCGAAGCACGATAGAATAGCGGTTTTCTTATTTCATTTATATAACAGAATAGAACGTCTCCATATTACCACTGAATTATCTCCAGAAATTATTGACAACTATTCGAAAATATGCGAATTTTTGTCAAAATGTCAAACAAAATTTAACATGTCACAACCGTCAACAACAACGTCAACTTACGCGTCAGCAACCTCTTTGATAGATGATTCCACAAATTTAGACCTACTTGCTCGAAAATTAACCAACCTCTCTGAAGCAAAACCAAGCGATTTTAAAAAATTCAACTATAAAGGCGATAGTTGCCCTTATGATTTTATTCGAAACATCGAAGAGTTTGCAATTGCGCGTAACATTGACGACAAACGCTTACACAAATATATATACGATTTTTTATCAGGCACTCCTTTAGATTGGTATAGGTCAAAGAAAACAACCCTTACAGATTGGAAATCATTTAAAACCCACTTCTTAAAAGATTTCGAATTGCATGACCATGACCACAACTTACTACAAAATATACATTCCCGTAAACAAAAACAACATGAACGAATAATAATGTATTTTTCAGCCATGGAAGCCCTCTTTTCCAAATTACATGAACCCCTTTCTGAAAAACAAAAAATAGATATCCTCCGTAGAAACATGAGCCCTTATTACAGTTCCAGATTAGTTCCTACAGATGTTACGTCTATAGACACATTATTCCAATCGTGCAAATGGTACGAAAGCTGTAATACTACCTCTACTTATAGCTCTAGCAACTATACCAACATTCAACAAGATTCTAACCATACCCCCCCTTCCCAACCGTACATACCACCATTCCCATTTAATAAACCGGTCCATACTGTAACAGCACCACCTTCTACGTTACGTTACTCCTGTCCGCGTTGCAGAACAAACGATCATTCTTTAGATATTTGTACAAGTAAAAATATAGTATGCTTCCGCTGTGGCAAACAAAATGTCACTTTTGCAAAATGTACAGTTTGCCATAAATTTCCAAAAAACGCATAAAGGAGAAAAGTAACTTAAATAAAACTACTGCTACAGAATGGAACCAATGGTTAGATACCATTAAATTATTTATGTCATCATACAATACTACATCAGCACTTTTCACTCAAGATCCATACGATGAACGACCTTATGTCAACATCCAGACAAATAATTTAACTTTATGTGGCCTCTTAGACAGTGGCAGTGCTTTAACTATTTTCGGAAATAATTCCCATAAAATCCTCTTATCCCACAATTTTACCATAAATTACGACCATAAAGTCGTAGGCTCTGTAGCCGACGGCTACCCTATATACTCTATTGGTACAATTCAACTACCAATTTCGTACAAAAATATTGTGGCTATTATTACTGCTCATGTTATCCCTACTATAAAGCAACCCTTAATTCTAGGCACAAATTTTTGGAGAAAATTCAATATAGCTCCCCACATATTACCTGACATAACGTCATATTCTGATAAACATATAGATACCCTAGTTATTTCCACCTGCGACCAACACATCACTAATTATGACAACCTTTCTGAAACTCAACAGTTAATTTCAGATACTATTATTGAAAAATTTAAAAATATTTCAACAGAAACCAAACCCTTAGGACGAACCCACCTCATTGAACATCACATAGATACCGGTGACCATCCACCAATCAAACAGCGATGCTATAGGCTTTCTCCAGAGAAACAAAAAGCTTTATGCAAAGAAGTTGATGAAATGCTAAAGCTTAATGTTATCGAACCCTGTGAAAGCCCATGGCTAAACCCTGTCATAATAACTCCTAAAAAAGATGGAACGTGGCGTTTTTGCATCGACAGCCGTAAGCTAAATTCGATTACGCGCAAAGATGCCTACAAACTCCCACTCATTTCTGACATTCTAGATAATCTAAAAAATGCTAAATATCTATCATCGATAGACATAGCAAAAGCATTTTGGGAAATACCCCTACGCCCTTCTGATAGACCTAAAACTAGTTTCCATGTACCCTCAAAAGGCATGTACATGTTTCGCGTAATGCCTTTTGGATTGACTAATGCCCCTGCTACCCAACAACGCTTTATGGATGCGTTATTCCCTTCTGAAAACCTTGATAACTCAGTATTTACCTACTTAGATGATATTATCATCATAAGTAATACTTTCGATGAACACATCACTTTACTTAATAAAGTTTACCAAAGGCTAGTACAAGCCAACATTACTATAAACTTCCCCAAGTGTTCATTTTTCAAAAAAGAACTTAAATATCTTGGTTACATAGTTAATGAACACGGCTTTCAAACAGATCCTGACAAGGTTAAGGCAATACTTAACATCCCACCTCCCACAACTCCTCGAGAAGTTAAAAAGTTCCTAGGTACAGCAAGTTGGTATAGACGCTTTATCCCCGATTTCAGCACAAAGGTTGCACCACTAACTAAACTTACCTCCACTTCCAAAAAAGCACCACCATTTAAATGGACATCACTAGAAGACAATGCCTTTAAATCCATTAAAGAAGCTCTAGTCTCTACCCCTGTTCTTGCTTGCCCAGACTTCTCAAAACCCTTCGCAGTCCACTGTGATGCATCCAGCTTCGGCATCGGTGCCATGCTGACCCAAGAATTTGATGGCGTTGAGAAACCCATTGCTTATATGAGCAAATCCCTAACTGGTCCCCAAAGAAATTACTCAATTACAGAAAGAGAACTCTTAAGTGTCTTACTAGCCCTAGAACATTGGCGTTGCTATCTTGACAACGGCTTAAAGTTCACAATCTACACAGACCATTCCGCATTACAATGGTTTCTCCATCTAGATAATCCAACCGGACGTCTAGCCCGCTGGAGTATTCGTCTATCTACATTTAACTTCGAAATTAAACATAAACGTGGTAAAGATCATCTAATCCCTGACGCTTTATCACGCTTACCTTCAGTAGACGTTATTAACTACAATAGTTCTAATACCAATGACGACTGGTATAATAATATCTACGCTAAATGCAGTTCTAACCCCAACACCACTCCAGATTACATAATACATAATAATAAATTATACCGATACTCAAAAACCCCTTCGTTACTCCAATCTGAGTATAATTGGAAAGAAGTTATCCCACTAGAGTACAGAATACCCATTATCACAGAAAATCATTCCACCCCAACTTGCGCTCATTTCGGAACATTTAAAACATACAATAAAGTTAAATTGAAATATTTTTGGCCAGGAATGTACAAAGATATTTCAAATTTTATTGCCAAATGCGAGACTTGCTTAGCTTGCAAACACCAAACCCAACTAAAACTTGGCCTAATGGGTAAACCTAAGCAATGCTCTCGACCCTTTCAATGCATTTCAATAGATTTGATCGGCCCCTTGCCTACTACACTAAAACACAACAGATTCATCTTTGTCGTTACTTGCTGTTTTTCAAAATACTGCCTCCTCTTTGCGATTAAACGTGCTACGTCATCAGTAATCGTTCATATTCTAGAAAACCTAGTTTTCCTAGTGTACGGAATCCCACAGACCATAATTCTTGACCATGGTCCTCAATTCGTTAGTCAAGAGACAACGGATTTATTCCACTCCTATCAGATCCCAAAAATACACTATTGCGCAATTAAATGCGCCCAACCAAATCCCGTGGAGAGATATAATAAAGTTGTTACCACAGCAATATCCTCATTCATACAGGATGACCACAGGAATTGGGATATCAACCTACATAAGATACAATTTGCTATTAATACTTCCGTAAATGAAACAACAAATTATACTCCTTCTTTCCTTGTATTTGGTCGCGAATTAGTCACATGTGGATCAGCATACGATAAATCTGATCTCACAGATGATATTATATTCGCGCCCAGAGACGAATACGCTGATAATCTTGGTCTTCTCCAGCCTGTCTTCTCCGAAGTACAAGCCCGTCTTTGGAGAGCGCACCAAACCAATTCTTCATCGTATAATAAACATCACCAACATTTCGAATTCAACGAAAATGACATCGTCTGGAAACGAAATTACGCAATTAGTAATTCTCCTAAACACTATTCTGCTAAACTTGCGCCCAAGTTTATTAAATGTTCTATCCTAAAAAAAATATCACCCTTAGTATATGTCCTACAAGACATGTCCGGCAAAATGCTCGGACGATGGCATATTAGAGACCTTAAACCTCTCCCCAAAATTCTAAAATAAATAATATACTGTTTTTCCTTAATTAGATTCTTATTTGGCTCAAACTTAGCTACTTTTCTCCTAAGCTCCTAACTTGTAAAATATTGTATATAATGTTATACATTTATAATTATATCTCATCCCCATTATACATTTCGAACTCATTACATTTCGTACATACCTACTTAGTACGAATTTATACGTTCATTTATACTATTTAATTTATATAACGTTATATTACGTTCATATAACGTTATTCAAAGCTAACTCTACCAGAGTTAGAACAATACTTATTTATATATTTCTTCCCTTGACATAACGTTCATATTTACGTACTTAGGTACATACGTACCGTACAGTACATTTATTAATTCCATTAAGGAATTATCTTATGATATTTTGTAGTAATCCTACATTCCATACGGCATTATTTTGTTGAATAAATTTCAACAATCGTACTCTTTGTAGGTACACATTATTGTAGATATTATATTTAGATTCATTAATATTCAGCGGGTGGTTACTGATTAATAAGCCTTAATACTAATGGAGAGCGATTTAATGAGTACGTCCTCTACTTAAAGGAGTACTCTATTGAAACTTATTTTGGTTAAACAATTAACCAAAATTTTATAAGATGATGTATGAATGACCTTTGGTATGCATGTTTAAATCGCCTCTCTTGTATGATAAACATTGTATATAACATCCCCACCTTCTAAATTTATCACTCATACCCATATTCATTACATTATATTTACATTACGGAAAAATCCTTTGGCCATAAGCCCCAGGATTTTCCCTTCCAGGGCGACCCCGGTAGTGTAACGGTGCGTGTAACGAAGCGTTACACTATCGACCTTCATACTATTTCTGGCACCATACAAATTCTAAATTCCTTTTTGAAATTCAAATCCTATTCCAAATTCCATTCAATGATTTTTATTTTCAGTTCGATCACATACTTTGATCGATAAACATCATTTTATCTAACGGACTGTACTTCCCAAGTTTCTAAACACGACCGTTTAAGTGTGATTTTTATTAGTAAACGTAATAATTCATAAGTGCGTGCAGTTCAGTATAGTGCTCGTTTTGTGGCCCTGCACACCTTCCAGATATATATCTACATCATCACCAAGGCACATATTGTAAGTTATTTGATTTCTAACCTTCTGAATTACGAAAGTATTTTTATACATACCTATCTGTTAACACGTAACCTGTATTGTTACAGGTGCCTTTTTATTTAAACAATAAATACCCCTCATCGCTCTGGATCCTGACTTTCATTCCCATCATCCCCGTGAGGCTCCTCTACCTGCCCCCTCACAGTTAAAGGGTTAAATATCAAAAGGGGTGCGCCAAAGTTCATATAAAATTGCAAATTCGATTATTGAAACTCCGAAAATGTATCTCATATCATTTTACATCCTAATGATCATTGTACATTTTCATTTTAAACAATACTCATTGGAACTTCGAATTTATTATATTCATAATGTCATTCTACATAAATATCTCTATTACTAAAATTTATGCATATATTATTACTCGACATGTCGATTTTGACATATTTGATTTTATTTATAACAGCATGCACCTGTAGGTCAAGTCAGGTTAAAATCCTGCCAGAAAGGTGGGTTAGATTAGAACTGCGACCCTCACAGAACCGAAATGCTCCCAGAAAGGTGGGTTAGGTTAGGTTAGAACTGCGACCCTCACAGAATCGAAATGCTGCCAGAAAGGTGGGTTAGGTTAGGTTAGAACTGCGACCCTCACAGAACCGAAATGCTGCCAGAAAGGTGGGTTAGGTTAGGTTAGAACTGTAACCCTCACAGAACCGAAATACTGCCAGACAGGTGGGTTAGGTTAGGTTAGAACTGCGACCCTCACAGAACCGAAATGCTGCCAGAAAGGTGGGTTAGGTTAGGTTAGAACTGTGACCCCCACAGAATCGAAATGCTGCCAGACAGGTGGGTTAGGTTAGAACTGCGACCCTCACAGAACCGAAATGCTGCCATAATGGTGGGTTAGGTTATGTTAGAACTGCGACCCTCACAGAACCGAAATGCTGCCGGAAAGGTGGGTTAGGTTAGGTTAGAACTGCGACCCTCACAGAACCGAAATGCTGTCAGAATGGTGGGTTAGGTTAGGTAAGAACCTCACAGAACCGAAATCCTGTGACTCTCACAGTGAGCGAGCGTAGCGAGAGCAAATGCTCGCCTTAGTCTTCGAGAAATTCTTACAAATAACATTATGGGCACAGATACATTCTCAGTGACAATATTATGAGTAAAAAAAAACGGATTATGTATCGTTATGAATAATGTAGGTAGTAGCACAAAAAACTATTAAAAAAATATATGAGTAACAATTTTCGGAGAAACGATGATTATGACTACAAAGCGGTATTATTAGAAATATTCGAATAATGAATTGTATATGAGCCAATATGGACCCTATCAAAAGTGCGGTCATATTCTCTGTATTCTTAAGTAAGTAGTGGATTCTAAAAATAACAACGAAACACTATACGAGTAAATTTATTAGTTATTTTTTTTCGCATATTCTACTGAATGCTACAAAGTCAACACACTACAGTCAAACCGAGAAATGTCTGCAGCGATTATGATAGCCCACGCAGTACAAGTGTCATTTAAAACGTCAAACTTCTATGAAATTATGACATGTAAATAACACTTGCACTTCGTGGGCTATCAAAATCGCTGCAGACTTTTCTTGGTCTAACTCTACAAATGCTCTGTATTCTTAAGTAAGTAGTGGATTGGAAAAATAACAACGAAACACTATACGAGTAAATTTATTTGTTAATTTTTTTCGCAAGTTCAACTGAATCCCAATACACTACATGTCTTCACCAGGAGTGACTTCAGACTCAAACTCTACACAGATCACTGTCTTCTTCTTGCTGGTCAGCACCACCCTCCGCAGCACTTTTCCGTACACCCTGCTGGATTGAATCTCGTGGTCTACCTGATCGTAATCTGCGTCGAATTTGTAGGTACCCTGCAGAAAAAAAAACACTAATCAGTCAACTTTAGAATTTGTAACTGAATTTTGATTGAGGAAAAATAGGAAGCTAGAGGAGCTGGTTGCGATGACCAATATAATTCATCATATCATCATATCAGCCCTTTATCGCCCACTGCTGAGCATAGGCCTCTCTTCTAGTACGCCACTTGTCCCGGTCCTGAGCTAATCTCATCCAGCAGTGACCCGCAATTTTCCGGATGTCGTCCACCCAACGAGCCAACGGACGCCAGGCGCTTCTTTCATTTGAAAGCGGCCACCATTCTGTTAACATTTTAGTCCACCTGCCATCACTCTGCCTAGCAACATGTCCTGCCCATTTTAGTTTGGTAATGACGAAACCTTACTACCTAATTACCAATATAATTGGCAAGGTCAAAGTCACACTACTCCGCTGGCTTGGTAACCTGGAAAGGATGGGAATGGGAGAGGATCGTGCTGTGCGAAGAGCGTATGTGGGGTGGAAAACGACCGTCCGGGCGTCCCAGATACCGCTGGAGTGACAAAGCCCTAAAGGACCTGTCCACCCTCGGATAACCAACTGGCGTGAAGAGGCGCAGAATAAGGCAGAGTGGCATTCTCTCATGTCAGAGGCCAAGATACTCTTTGGGTCACTGAGCCAGTGAAGTACGTAACCGATTTCTAAAAGGGAGAGTTATTACGTGCCACACTTTTGTGAAATAGGTTTTTTTTAGGCTATTTTTCCCTCCGTAACACAGGAGAAAAAAGTGAAAAGTTAGAAAATAAATACTTTCTATGAATAGTATTCGACTCACATAAGAAAAGCGTATTAAAAAAAGGTTTATGAAAGTAACGCAGGATACTATATGTGTAAGAAAATTGGCTCACTTTGATGTCGGTCTGGTAATACCATTTTTCTCAATAACACGAGGTGGTATTAAGAATTAATTTAACACATTCACTGCCAGGGGGCGTGGCCTAGGAACAAACTTGTATGACGGTTAACGCACATGTGCGTCGGGGGCAGTGAATGTGTTAATCATATATTATAGTAATAATTACCTTTGGAACCACACAGGTCTGCTTATTATAGTTGACGTGGAATATACGAGCCAATCGGCCTACCAAGCGGCTGTAGCAATTAACTCCAAAAATACTAAATATCAGCTCCCATTTTCCCTTCACCTGTTGGTAGTCCGTGATGTGAAGCTAGAACACAAATAAAAGAAAATTAATTTTTGAAAATGTAATTCTGTTCGAGCCGATATAAAGTTATTTAGCGTGTTGTCCAAATTCCTAAGAGATGGCGCTGTTACATACTCAAACTAGGCAGAGTTAGACCAAGAAAAGTTTGCAACGATTTTGATGCCATACGCAGTATACAAGTGTCATTTATATTACATAATTTCATAGAAGTTTGACGTTTAAAATAACACTTGCACTGCGTGTGCTATCAAGGACGCTGCAGACTTTTCTTGGTCTAATTCTAACATCAGCTCACCATAGAAATATTGGATATCAAACTAAACACTTTCTGAGCGTAACGCAGGAGACAAAAGTGTAATAGCTCCTCCACACGATGGGCCAACGCCGGCCACTCCAAGGGACGCAGACATGCGGTAGAATGAGATAGCAATATCACTTACTCCCTCTAACGCATAAATGCGTCCCTTGGAGTGGCCGGCGTTAGCCCATCGTGTAGAGGAGCCATTAGATAATTGTTTGATAGTTATAACTATACAGGGTGATTCAGGAGACGTGAGCAGGACTAACACTGCGCATTTCGTAAATTATAAGCAACTGTTTCGTATCAGTATTAGTGAGGTTAACGTAAATTTTCTAGTCGTGTTGAAAAAAAAAAGTTATTAATTTATTTACGACATGAATGGTCACCCTACAAGTAGAATACTAAACTACCGATATTCTGTGTCAAATTGAATGTCATCACGGTCTGGTTACTTTTGAAAACTCGTATCTCACTCAAGTTTGACAGTTTTTTTTCTTCGTAATCATAATGCTGTCATTACGGTTAAAGAGGTTTTATGTTTATAAATTAGGTCTTGTAGGGTGACCATGATTGTAGAGAATTAAACTTGGCCTCGCCAAAAAGTAAAAAAATAGGAAAAAGTGTGGTTGTTTCACCTAAATACGACGGTGATCGATCAATTATCAGTTACTGAGTGTGCAGGATTAGTCCTGCTCACGTCTCATGAATCACCCTGTATATAGTCACAAAGTCAACGTAGTCAAGGTAGTTCATGCAAGGATTGGTTGTTTAAGACGATCAAGTGAAAGTTTTTGACAGTTTTACTTTATAAAATAAGAATATCGCGGCATAACTCCACGGCATGACATGGTTGCAATATATATTAAAAGTAAAGTTGATTGACCAAGAAAACGTTTGCACACAAAAAATACTATACTTTCATATTTTTGTATAATCCGAATCGAAATTTTCCACTTCAAAAATGAAGTTTCCTGTTATATTTTCCGTAAATTTTCGAGATATTTTTCAACTTTTTGGAACTGTTCTGCAACTGGGACATCTGTAGTTGCAGAGTTATTAATTGTAATCTAATCGGGGACAAAACTCACCTTAAGATCGGGATCTTCCTTAAAAGATGTGTAGTTTCCTTTAACCGAAGGTCCAGACTCCCTTTCACCAGCGTCACTTAACTCTAGTGTTACATCTCCGGACCTCTCGGCTTTGGTCTGGTATGGTAGGTCTGGCTTCTTGCATTTCTGCATTCTTGTTAGAATTGAGGTGTAGGGACCCTGGGAAATATAGATAAAATTAGATTTTATAAAAAAAGTGACCAAAGTCTCCAGTGCCAGAAGTAGAAATGGAAAAAGTCCTAGGGGATAATTATTGAAAAGAATCAAATTATGCAACAACAAAATAGTAGTAAAATACTTAAATCAGAGCTAGCTGCTACCTCGCACAACGTATCAGCATTGCGATACAGCGAGGAAATGCCGCCAGCATCCTTGGTACAATGCCTCAAGGGCCTACTTTAGATTTAAGCTAGTTATTAATTTATTTAATTACACAAACGGGTCTACCGCGATATAATTTCATGATATAATTATGATTATGATTTCATGATGGCATAATTTTAATAAACAATGAAATTATATCGCGGTAGACCCGTTTGTGTAATTAAATATGTGTACAAAACGCGAGAGTTTAAAGTGTTATAGTTATTAATTTATTTTAGTAATACCACTGTTATCATAATCTTCTTAAATCATAATAATAATAATAAGGGTTCCAAGGGGCCTCTACGTGTTGGATCTGTGTCCCCAGTCCCCACGCAAGCCTATCAAAAGACCGGGATTTATAGGGCCGTGAAATCCAAAATGGAGTACAAATAATAATAATAAAATGCTTTAGTGCACACTACAAAAGAAATAGTACAAAAGTATCATAATTCGTTACATTGTTATAAGTTTACCAACTATACTTACAGCTTTTGCGTTTGCCCTGTCCTCTCTATCCGTTTCATGGTCCCCTAACACGATGGTACCAATACCACAAAATAATAATAAACTTAAAATCCGAAACATATTGAACGTACAATTACTTGTTAAGTCAAGGAATCTTTTATTCGTATGGTGAAGAAACCAATAAATTTAAGTTAAAATGTAAACATGTAACCTCAAGGGTTATATAAACCCTAATGCATGGAAAAGTTACATTTTGTAACTTTTTGAGTGATTGTCATTAGCTGTTGTAGCTACTTTTCATCAGTTCGTATGCACAATATTCATTTAAAGTAACTTACTATCACGCTCCCCGATTGTGCTATTCAGGGTCCTAGCTAAATTGGTTCCATACTTACGCTATAGAATTTCCAATTTACCAAGAACCCTAAATGGCATAACAATCCCGTGTGGTGAATGTACATTGCTTTGAATCGAATAAATAAACCGGTATAAAATCGATTGCAGACATAATAAAGAATAATGAGTGGCATTTGGTTATCTATTAGCTAATTCGATGCAATGGCATCCGCTTCCGTAGCAGATAAAGCGACAAGTTTTCTTTACTCACCCTTCGAAGATAGATGTTTATCGAATGTGTAGGTATAGTATAGACAGGATAAAGTGAATAATTACACATACACATCACTCACGTGATCATTTGATCAACGATGATCCATCATAGAAAACAAATTGGCGGACGCCAATTCTAGCGTGAGTCATTCTTTTCTACAGACCCTGCTCTGTTCGTTCTGCTCCTGTTACCGGAGTAGTAATTGCGCTAAAGGCCGAGCCACACCGGCTTGCGTGTGCGTGACGTGCGCGTGTGCGTGCGCTAAAATGTTGGAGCCGCACACGCACACGTCACTCAAGCGGTGTGCCATCTCTCATAAGGATCTGTATACTACAACGCCGCACGCGCACGTGCACGTCACGCACACGCAGCCGGTGTGCACAGGCCATTAGACTCAAAAGACTCAACTTTATTCCAATTTATTTGGGACAAAAAACAGTAACACACAGGGTTCTGACACAGAAATGGAGTACAAAGGATAATAAAGTGCGAGACCAACAACATCGTCCACAGATTACTAGATTACCTACTGATAAATCTACAATATATACTTATAGCGCAAGGTAACAATACAAATGATATATGTAAAAGTAAAATTAACAAAGCTGCCTAAGATTGTAATCTTAGGGAGCTTTGTTAATTTTAAAAGCTTTTATCGCTGACTGTACTTTTCTTACGACAGACAACTAATACTCATTGAGACGATTCTAAAGAACCCAAACATAATTAGGTTTCGTTGTTTTATCACATAGTTCCTATGGCCACCTCCGGTCTCCATCATCAGATCAGCTCGATGGTACCATAATATTGCATTGTCATCCGATTTATACATGCATGCAAAATTTCAGCTCAATCGGAAACCGGGAAGTTGATCAAATTTAACTTGCAAGATTTGATTACAGACAGACAGACAGACAACGGTCAGATTGGTTATAGTTACAAATTCATATTAGCAGATGTAGTCTTATATAGTTTAATGAGCGAGTAAAAACAGAGTATTTTAGACTCAAAAGACTCCAAATTTAGACTCAAAAGACTGTAATTGCCACCAACACTAATTGTACGTTCACGACGTTCACCGTTCATCAGTTGGATTAGTTACTGGCATCAGTGTAGCTGTCCGCGGCACCAACGTTTCCAATTTCATTGTATTTAACATTGACACAATTTACAGTAGGTAGGTTATTTTATTTAAAGTTGTATAATATCAAAACTACTACATATAGGTACTACTTACTAGGAAAACATCGTGAAGAAACCTGCGAAAATCTGCGAAGAAATTCAAAGGTGTATGCGTAATCCCCAATCCGCATTAGGCTAGCGTGGGGACTATAGCCCAAGCCCTCTCGCGCATGAGAGGAGGCCTGTGCCCAGCAGTGGGACGTATATAGGCTGAATTATTATTTCCTACTTTTTTTCAAATTTGGGTACCTATAAGTAACTACGGAAAATAGCACTAGACCACAGATTAATAAATAGTTACTACACTAGGCCAAGGAAAGTGTACAGGGACCTTGACAGAACACGAAGAGCTAATGTTACTTATACATAATAATTTCATAGAAGTTTGAGGTTTAAAATAACACCTGCACTGCGTGTGCTGTCAAAATCTCTGCAGACTTTTCTTGGTTTAACTCTATAATGGTAAGTGGGAGGGTATGGCTTAGGGTCTCCCCTGATCAATCGACGCGCATTCGGCAAAAGCCGATAGGAACAAGCTTTATGTCTGCGCAATAAGAGCGAAAAAGCCGTCGACGCGTCGGCTGGCCCAGCCGATGCGAGCCGAGCCGAACGACAACATTTTCGCTCTTATTGCGCAGACATAAAGCTTTTTCCTATCGTCTTTTGCCGAATGCGCGCCGATATATTAATGGGAATATATATCCTATTCCCATTAAGGATGACTCACGCTAGACCGGGCCGAGGCCGGGCCGGAGCTTCCTTCGTTTTCTATGGAAAGCACCACGTGGTCACCGATCAGCCGTCATAGAAAATAACATGTTGGACGCCTCGGACGGAAAACGGCGCGGTCTTGTGTGGACTAGGCACTTATTTCTACTCATAGACTGCCGTATTCGAACTTCAAAATATTCACAAGAGACGACACGCACTAGATCCATTCTAGATACGTTATAGTTTAGATATCAACTAGTTCTCTTTTGCAGCGCAATTCGGGCAACCAATGTCACTTTTACGTTAGATAGAGTAAGATATCTATTAGATGTGAATTGGATCTCTAAGTCATATCCTGTGGAAATCGTTCAAGAGTATCTCCAGAATCGCGCAAATGTCAAATTTGACAGGTTAGATCTTAAACATATCGTTATCGTATCTTGGTGATGTCTAAAAGATATCTAATAGATGTCTATTTCAAAATGCGAATCGGGCCAAGAATTTTATACGAGTGGCCATTCGATTCTCAGTTTCTATCGATCGTGTATTAAAAATAGCATTTAGTCGGTATCTACCCAAGAGCATTTGTGAAAATTTCAACAGCCTAGCTATCACGGTTCATATGATACAGCCTGGTGACAGACAGACGGACAGCGGAGTCTTAGTAATAGGGTCCCGTTTTTACCCTTTGGATACGGAACCCTAAAAGCGATTAGGGTATTGTCATGCCTACTGTATTTAGCACCGTTACGCCGAACAAAGGGATTAGGCCCACTGAACTCGTTAACAGAAATTCGAGCTTCGCCCGCACTCCCGAATCCACGAGGCAGACGATTTGTACGTCATTTTGTAAACAATACGCCTGTAATTCTGGGGGGTATCAGAGGGGCTACCGCGAAAACAGAAATTCGCGAATTCCGGGGATCTTTTTCTTTTACTCAAATGAAGGCATAATTGGAGGGACAGAGAAAAATTACAATTTGCGAATTTGGATTTTTCGCGGTTATAGCCCCCTACCTACAGATGTAGGTAGACTAGATTTTGAGCCTCTGATGTAAAAATACAGTAAAAGAATTCTTTACTTCCTTCTTTTGACAAAGCTGTTACAATGTTTCTAAATTTTGTGTACAGTCGCCATCAGATATATCGGAGCGGCCAAGGTGCTCACAAATATCTGAACACGCCTCTATTGTCAGGGAGTTAGAGCGCGTGCTCAGATATTGTGAACACCTTGGCCGCTCCGATATATCTGATGGCGACTGTACCTATGTATGTCCTTACGAGTTTAATTTACAAAATACCTGAGCAATTTATACTCGTTCCGTATTTACCCGCGATTTTCGTGAAAAAACATCAATAACATATTCAATATTTATGCATGCTCATTAATTTAGGCATATTAAATCTATTTCAGTCCCCATTATAATAATCCTCGGAGTTCCATTTCGCACTCTCAAATAAAATACGGTGCGAATTCGTAGAATTTAATTTACATATTTATTCGAAAATGGAAGGGATGCCGATTCCCTTCCTGTTTTAAAGCGGGTTGCGAAATTCACACATTTACATTCGTAATTTTTCTGCATTACTTACGTTCGAGTTACGTAAATTACTTGGTGATTGCGAGGAAATTTATTATGAGTTATGACTAGCAATGTACAAATTGCAGAAATTGCAGAAATGTCCTCGGAAATTTCAGAGAAATTACATGAAAGAAACTTAGAAAGTTCTCTGTGAGAATGTTCCCATGAGAACTTTAACGTTTTGTGTAATATATAATATTTACACGCCACATAACAATAAAGCGGGCAGGCGAATTATTTAAAATGGCATGTAACTAAGTCAGTTTTGACATGATTAGATTGTTTATTAAATTTAAGTTCCAGAGAATATTCTTCATAGAAGTTTCGCAACCTAGTTACGTACGACTTCTGAGCAAATATATACCTGGAAAAAACTGCGCTATGTTCATTATTTATTTACTTTTAATTACAACTAGCGACCCGCCCGGCTTCGCACGGGTTACACAAAACCTTAACAAATTATACACCTAAACCTTCCTCGAGAATCACTCTAATTGCTAGGTAAAAACCGCATGAAAATCCGTTCAGTATTAGTTTTTTAGCGCGATCATACATACACCGCCGCATAAATCGCCGGCTATCGACCATATGTCAAGACCGCATCCTTACATATTTTGGCCACCTCTCACGACGTTCTCCTGATAGCCTAATGACGACTATGAAGGGCAAAGTTGAGGGCCAGAGGAGTCGCGGCAGACCACCCGCTAGATGGAGCGCACAAGTTACTACACCGTTGCATCTACATCTGCAGGAAGCCGTGCATATGGCGGGTGACAGAAGCCTATGGAAGAGACTGGTCAGCAACATTAGGACATGATGTCACGATCCTCAGCATTGAGGGAACGACTGATGATGATGACATACAATACAAACAGAGAGACGCGGCCGGGGACTATGTTTTATAAGGTGTGTATGTTCATATCAAAGACGTCAACTGCCCCTACAGGTCGATGTCGATTAACAAAAGGTCGCATCAATAAAAGTCTGCAGCGGATTTGATAGCCCACGCAGTGTAAGTGTTATTTATATAATTTCATAGAAGTTTGACGTTTAAAATGACACTTGCACTGCGTGGGCTATCAAAATCGCTGCAGACTTTTTACGTTCTGACTATAGCCGTTTATCTCCCGCTTTAGTACTCGAATACGCAAGAGTAATAGAGAGGTTAGATAACGTCATTTTGATTTTCTTGTTTCGCGGCAGGCCCTCAAATTGTGATGGATTTTCGCGTAATAGAGTCAGACCGTGAAAAGCAAAGAATATAATACTCACTAGGTGAAAAGTCTGCAGCGATTGTGATAGCCCTCGCAGTGCCAGTGTCATTTTAAACGTCAACCTCCTCGGAGTAATTAAATATTATATCCTCCAAGTCAACCTCTATGAAATTATGACGAATAAATAACACTTGCACTGCGTGGGCTATCAAATCCGCTGCAGACTTTTCTTGGTCTAACTTTATTCCCTTTCCCTATTTGACGTTTAAAATAACACTTGCACTCTAAGTTACAGACTTGTTTTGGTCCAACTCTATCGGCTCGGCCACGACATCGAGCGACTTGCGACGGCGGGAGCGATAACCATAGGTTGGAGCGAAAGGTCCGATCGCTGTGTCACGCTCCAACCTATGGTTATCGCTCCCGCCGTCGCAAGTCGCTCGATGTCGTGGCCGAGCCGTATAGGGAGTAGTAGGTCGCACAATTAAATTTTCTAGCCAATCTTCATGGTAAATTTAAAACTGGCCGAAACCAGAGAGAACGGCCAAAGAACTTCACAAAAACGTCAATCTCTGTCAAAACTGCCTGTAATTTATTTAGTCACTGAATTTTAGGATATTTTAGCAGTTTAGTGATTACTTGATTATTAGTAAATATTAAACAGTACATCATGCTCAAGAGCACCACGGAAGTTCTATCGAAAACCAGCGAGAAGAAAAGAAGCACTAGTCGGAGCAGTGTTCAGCAGGTATAAAGAATGACGCTAGTCCGGGCCAGGGCCGGGCCGGAGCTTCCGGCGCTTCGTTTACTACTGCTACCTAAATAATGTATTCCAATTCAACTTGTTTGTTTTAAGGGTAGGTATGCTTTCCAATTGCTCCAATTGCTTTCATGTCAGAATCTGATGAATAGAGTAGAACACTGCGAACGGGACGAGGTCCGTTTGCGGGACAATTTGCTAACGGAGCAAATTGCAAACGGGACGAGCTGTGTTTGCGGGACAATTTGCGAACGGGACGAATTGCAAACGGGACGAACTGCGAACGGGACGAATTGCCAACGGGACGAACTGCGAACGGGACGAATTGCCAATAGGGCGAATTGCGAACGGGTCAAATTGCTAACGGGACAAAATGCGAACGGGACATGCAACAAAATCTCGTATGGAAAACGCCACGTGATCACCGATCAGCCGTCATAGAAAATGACATGTAGAACGCCTCCAATTTTCCATTTCGGGAGAAAACGGTTTCCACTAACTAAATCTCAACTAATCACTTTGATGTCGATCGCTTCAGCATAATATTATATTCTAAATTTATAGGTTTCACTTAATTACTGTGTCAAGTACTAAAAAATCATGGAGAATGGAAAATATTTAGAAGTGGAAAAACATTTTTCATATCTCATGCTCTGAAAGTGGGTCGTTGTTGTTCTAAAAGGTGCGCAGAAAGTGATACGTTTATGCTCTAATGCAGAAAAGTAGTGTATAATAATACTCCTCTGCGTCCCCGTCCCACGAACAACTGGGTGGAAACAAAATGGAAAAATAGTGTCTTTATTTCCTCGCCTGGAACAATTGGTAATTGTTTAATTTTATTAATCCCACGTTGATCCTTTTTAGGGTTCCGTACCTCAAAAGGAAAAAACGGAACCCTTATAGGATCACTCGTGCGTCTGTCTGTCCGTCTGTCCGTCTGTCACAGCCAATTTGCTCCGAAACTACCGGACCAATTAAGTTGAAATTTGCTACACATATGGAAGTCTGTGACCCAAAGACGGATATGTAACGTAAACAAATGAATTTTAAACATAGGGGCTACTTTTGGGGGGTAAACGATAAAATTAAAAAACAAAGTTTTGAAAACAATATCGTGTTACATATCAAACGAAAGAGCTCATTGTGAGGATCTCAAATATATTTTTCTTATAAATTTACAATAAAAAGTTTAGAAGTTATTCAAGAAAATAGACAAAAAATGACCATTCCCCCCCCTCTATCTCCGAAACTACTGGGTCTAAAATTCTGAAAAAAATACACAAAATAGTCCTTTACCTAAAGATGACAGGAAAACCTATTAGAAGTCTAGAGTCAAGCGTGAGTCGGATTTAAGAACAAAAATGCAGTTACGTTTTTTTAGGGACACAGCCGCAATGGTTTAAGTGAAACGTGATGTAGACAGCTATTGCGAAGGCCCTAGGCCGATATCCGCATATTTTTTATTTTTTTATTTAGAAATTTAATTCAGGCAACAAGGCCCATATTACAAATACCTTACAGACTAACATACATAATGTATTTTATAAACTTAAAACTAAACACTATTTAGTCGACAAAACGGCGTGGCTCCGTTGCATCGGCTGCTCTTGTGTCGGATTCGGCAGTTTGCCCCGGAACCTCCGAAACACGACACCTTTCGGCCAGAAGTCGGCGCACTCGATGGTCCCCTGCAGTGGTCGCGGCACGCGCACCACAAAAGAGTTGAAGTGCACGTAGTGGCGCGATCGAAGCTGGAACACCCTCAGCGTGTAGCCGGTCTTCTGGTGTACATACTCCACCACTTCAGCAGCCGTGGCGGTGTAATGCAAGCGCGACGATGCAATATGCAAGATGCATAAGGCCGAAGGCCCGTAGCGTCCCGAAGAGGCGTGCCTTTAGCTTCATACGTGAGTCGGACTGAAGATAAAAAATGCGACTAGGCTGTATCTGGCACACAGCCGCAATGGTACTTGTTAGAGATGCAACGGATAGTAGTTTGGCCGGATACCGGATATTCGGCCTGACCATCGGCTGAATATCCGGTATCCGGCCGCCGAATATTCCAGCCGCCAGCGGAACTATACCTACATTTCGGTTTTACAGGTGCGCATTCTGCAGGTTTGACCTGTATCCTAGTGAACGTTCGCGCGCACACATTTCTAGGTGCGAAATGAGTGCGCGTGCAAGTCAGTGGAATGTTTAAACTGTTTTAAAATAATAAACAAGTACGATTATGACCAAGACTGTTTCTTAAATCCAATTAGTTTACTCCGAAATCAAGCGATGTTACTATCCGGTATCCGGCCGGATATTAAAATCATGGCCGGATAGGCCGTATACCGGATAGTAACCGAATATCCGGTGCATCTCTAGCTACTTGTAGTACTGATTGATTAGGTTACTATTGCTACGTGTATTAAAAAGCACTATACAGGATGGCCAAAAAAAAAGTGTATTCCCGTTGCCAACGTGCAACCCCGAAATCTCGAAGAAAAATTTGGCTGTTTCATACATTTTGGCTCGTCCGTTTTCTATGGGAGCATACATTTTTTTTCGCGATTTTGGGGTTGGTCTCATACTAAAAGTTGCTTAAGTATAATCTCAAAACCTCCTTGACTACGGGAATTTTATATTTATTATTATATAATTATAATTATATTATTTTTGGGCCAACCTGTAGGTATTATCTCTCTTCGACCTTCGCTTTTATAACACTTTCGGAAGTTGTAGGAAGCAGGAGAGCACGACCCGTCGGACGCTCCGAGTTTTCAGCTCTATGCGGAGCTCGTTCTTCGCATTTGGACACTTGCAGCGCAATTCGGGAAATGAATTAGAGATGCACTAGATATGAAATAGTAAAGATATGTGACGTTCCACGGCAAAAGGTACCTTATGGCAGCAGGCGCTTACGCTATTATTAACGCCGCTCCAATATTCAGCCGGGGAAATGGTACCTTTTACTATGGAACGTCACATATCTTTACTATTTCATATCTAGTGCATCTCTAATTCATTTCCCGAATCGCGCCGTTGTACTATTGTTCGGCATTTAGTCTTCAGAGTTGTAGAGATATAAGCCACCACGCCAGAAAACATCATGTTACATTTGGTTTTTGATTGACCCATTTTCAAGACGTTTCACTCACGTCACGTTTCAAGTCCAAAAAAATTTTTGAAAATTGTGTGATGTACGGAACCCTTGAAACGCGAGTCCGACTCGTACTTTACCAGTTTTTTTTATAAAAAATGATATAAGTGAATTGTTAAAAACAAATTATTCTTGATTTATTTCGTTGAATTCTATTTACTCGATTTCATAAGGCGGGAACCAAAAGGGTCAATTTCACCAAACGAGCATTTTTGTCTAATTCCCATGGAATTTTGAAATACCAACTTTACACAAAAAAAAATATGCTGAGAATTTGATAAAAAATATAATGAATATTAATTTTCTTATGGGATAAAAATATTCATAAAACTATAAAAGTTATTTAAATTTAAAATTTTGGTCAGGGCACGGGAATTAGTGTGTCCATGGAAATTAGATTTTACTAGGACAGAAATTAGAACACGGCACGGGAATTGTTTTTTTAACTTATTTTGGTACTTAAAACTATTATTTATGTATATTTTAATCTACAATAATATACTGCAACCATACTGAAGTGGCATCGGACATATTTACCTTCTTTAATTTTAGTTTCGAACGACAAATCTACGAAAGTATGTTACACTAAAAACTACGTATTTGACTAATCCTTTCCTTTATTTTAATGGCAACTAATCTCTCTTTCTTAGTAAAATGTACATATTTCAAAACAATACTTTGAGTAGTTTCGTAAACTTGTCCGCCTTTACATACAAAACTATTCATTAAAAAGTGTCATTATGTATCTGCATGTAGACAGGTACAAGGTGTATGACCTGGTATATGGTCGTATAGGAAATGATACTAAGAAATAAATAGTGCACAGTGAGAAGAAGTTATTGTGTAAGTTAATCTGAAGAAATCGAATATGCTGCCTTCATAAATTAATAACCCAAAAAATTGTTTGAACACATATGAGGTAAGGTGGGGTAACACTATCACCGGGGTAAGACTATCACTTGTATGGAATCCTCATACTGTTAGTCTTGTCCCGATCAAAATAAACTAAGTTAATCTTACCCCGCCTTACTTTACACATAGGTATACGGGGTGTCTCTGCCCTGCGGGAAAATCTTCAAAGTGTAGGTTGGTTAAGTAATTTTTCAAAAATATCATAATCTTCCTAAAAAAACTTGCTTACAAAATACCCTCTGGCACTGACTAAAATAACCGACTTGGTTTCACATTACATCCCAAAACTTTTTTGTAGTAGAGTAGAAGAACTGCGTTGCGAGATTTGCATCTTTTTACATGAATTGAAATGATCTCATCTCTTTTTGTAGGCTGTCCTTCTTTTCGGGTAATCATACCCATACCATACTGATACTATGTATATACATATCATAATACATCTTTATTCATACTCACATCGTCTATCGTAGTGTACCTTTACTTTCCCTACTAATTGTAAGAACTAAAAGGTAACGTTGTTATCGCCATACCCCGGCCGGCGAGAGCAAAAATGCGTCTGCTCCTAGTGCTTAATTAAATATCAACTATTCTATCGACATATGGATGTCGATAGATTAGTCGACTTTTAATTAAGCACAATTTTTTTTTAAACTGAGCCATTAGTATTTGTTATTTATTTCAACTTGATACCTCCGAGGACGCGTTTCTAAGAATAACCGTAAAACAATTTTCTATCAACATATAATTATTATTATTATAAAGTTATTCACAATAAGTATCAGAATGTGTTGAAGAAGAACGTTGGCATTTTAACTTTAAACAATTTAAATAAATTGATATCTGGCAGAGAAGTGGAACTACCTAATACAGAACAAATTCATAATCACTATGAATTATTTCGTTTTGCTCCGATTACTACAGTAGATTTAGAACGGTCCTTTAGTTGGATGAAATGGATTTTATCGGCAAGGCGAAGGAGTTTAAAATCAGAAAATTTAGAAAAAATGCTAATTTTATATTACGAAAATTACATAAAATACTGAATAAATACAAACACTTGGTTTTAATTTTGTTTACAACAATAATTAATACTTCTGCATATCATAACGATGGTCCAGTACATCGTGTTGTTTTTATCGACATCGACCAAAGTGTGTGTCCTCGCACTATTAAGCTGTCAACGCATTTTTGCTCTCGCCGGCCGGGGTATGGTTATCGCATATATTTCTATAGGATTACAAACTTAATTCTGCAGTTATCTTTAGAACGTGACTAATATTGCAGTATTATTAGATTTTTATTGGCTTAAAAAGCTAAAACCTAATTACGTTTCAAATTTGGAACTTGTGGGTATGCTAGAAGTACCTTAAAATAATATTGATTGAGAGTGATTGTGCCAGTGACAAAACTAAGGGATTTTAAAGTGTATTAATTCTTAGACTACATGCTCAAATTAAATGTTATTTAGATAGAATGTTATTGAGATTTGATGGTACGGCCGTGCTACTTTGTTTTGCTCGACTTGGCGGCGGCACTGCCGTGCCCCCAGATCCTTTGTCCTTCTTCAGGCCTCAAACTATCTCCATGCCAAATATGTATTATCAAGATGATATTGTTTCAGCGGCTTAAGCGTGACGAGATAACATACAGACAGACAGAGATACTTTCGCATTTATAATATAGTAAGAATAGGATATATTTAATTTTTCTTGTACCTATTAGAAAAGCTAATTTATAAACGAGCAATTCTTGTATATATTTCGGGGATCTCGGAAACAGCTCTAACGATTTCGATGAAATTTGATCATATATGGGCGTTTTCTGGGATGAAAAATCGATCTAGTTAGGTGTCTCTGGGAAAACGCGCATTTTTGAGTTTAAAAGGTAGGTATATGTTTTCCGAGCAAAGCTCGGTCTCCCAGATATTTAAAATTTATACGGCTTACGCTGTCAGCTGTCAAATTTACAAAAAAAAACCATTGTAAATTTGATTCATTTTGTTTCATGTAACCATGAAACAAAATGTTTCATGTGGTACGGGTTTTATAATATGTAATAATTCCAAAAATAGTTTTATGTTTATATAATATTTTAATGTTATAATATGATCAATGAATAAGGTAAGGTGGCGCAAGACTAACAGTACGAGGATTCCATACAAGTGATAGTCTTACCCCGGTGTCGTCTTACCCCACCTTACCTTACGTATTAAAATTGCCCGGGTTATTCGGATCCACCCTGTAAGTATATACTACAGTACTTATACTAAAAAACCGTTCATAGATTTTTGTGCATTCTTTGAGATTTCCTTAAATGTAAAATAGAAAGATATACGTCATATTATTATTACATATAATATATATTCAATGCCAATATATATATATATATGTAATAATAATATGACGTAAACATTGCCAATTAACTTACAGTGCCCCCAATTAAAAATTTGTTGACAATAAATGTAATACTTTCTAATTCCCGTGCCACTTAATCAGCTGTTTTAGGTAAATATTCCATGGGAATTAGGGCACGGAAATTAGAATTCGTAATAAAAAAATTCGCCAAAAATTTAAATCGTGTTTAACCGAACTGTTATGTTATCGCTTACATAAAGATACATAAAGGGCTCCTAAATATGACAATTGTTATTGAAAAGCTATGTGGGAAATAAAATTTATAAGGGGCATCGAAATTAGAAAAAAATTGTCGCCCACCCGGATTCCGAAATACTTATGCGATTTGCTCGAACACGCCGCGGCTTGACGTACATCCGCTTGCTTTGAGAAACAGCCGAATACTGCCAGTACAGGTGAGGCGGGACACGAGGCGGTTCAGATACAGACGTCGGCTGTCAGAGCCCTTTGAGTTTTGCCGACGAAATTTTACTCGCGCGCTCGGACAAAATTTAAACTTCGATCACGAGTTATTTACCACAATGAAGTTAATAGTGTATGTGCTCAGTGATAGTAAATATCATCTAGTTTAAGTATTTGACACCAAATTAGTGATACTAATGTAGAATTTTTCGTAGGATTTTTCATTATGCTCAAAAGTAGATTCCGGACAGGGCACGGGAGTAGTAATTTGAGCCTTTAGGTATTTTTAAGTGTACTCTAAAAACCAATTAATCAGTGAATTCATATGGAACCCGGTGTGAAAGTGTGGCTTCTTTATGTAAAAAAAAAATGGTAAGTATTATTTGATGCTAACCCGCGATTTTCATCACGGACAGAAAAAAAATCGTGTTCAGAAATTGACCCAAAAGGAATACACCAAAAATATTTTTTTAAACCTTACACTTGCGTAAATGGGCAAAGGCAGAATCTTATACATACACAGTTAAACGTTTTTACGATATTAAATTGATTTTTAAAGATATTTAGCACTATATTCATGAAAATAAAATAAAATACAAGAAAAAAATTACTTATATTATTAATTAAATTGTTATTTAATATTTAAAATACTTTTATTATGTTATTACGTGGTGCGGCGCACCAAGGTCGCGGTGCGGTCCGGTAGTCTGTTGCGGCTTTTAGAACGAAAAAGTATAAAATTAAAAAGTAAGCGGCAATCCCGCTGATTTTCATACTATAATGAACAAATCATTTAAAAATTACTGCAGTTTGTTAAAAAATGTGTGTTTTCGTAAATATTGCAATCTAAATGATTTTCGCTAGGGGTTATTAAGCACACCTGTAAAGTCTCCGATTGCAAGTAAGTCCTAAGGAAAATAAATCATGGCCGTAGATCTATTAAGTACTTCCATTACTGATTTTGCGAAATTGCCTTGTCTTGTTTGGTTTCCTCGCATTCGATAAGAATAGTAGAGTGTTTAACTCGGGTGAAAGGCACCATTTCTGTCTCGGACTATTGGCGCTCTCACTGCGTTCGAGCGCCAAACTACCTCGACAGAAATGGGTACCTTTCCACCCTTGGTTAACTATCTACTATTCTCTTTTTATATGGACGAGTACTCGTACGTTATTTTTCCCTCAAGTATGTGTACATATTCAAGAGTTAAAAGTGATGAAAAAAATTGTAGACGGTCTTAATTCCCTTATAGATATTCCCTTAAATACCATTAAAATATATCTAAGGACGGGTCTTACGGGCAATAACTATGGGGCCAGTACAGCGGTGTGCACACGAATTTGAGCCAATCGTGGTCTCTAACGCCACAACACGATTGGTTGATGAGTTCGCATCACTCGCGCGCGATTGGTCGCAATCGAACTAGTTGCATTATGCCAGCTACATACGTAACTATTGTATTGTATTGTAGTACGGGCGATTTTCCGCAACTCGACGTCTTGCGCCTATTTTGCGTGATAGGGGGTGGGCTAGTCTTGCCAGCCCAGCTCCTCGAGGAATCCTATCAAACCTTTGATGTTGAGTAGGACCTCTTATACGTAACTATATATTGTAGCGATTTATCTGTGCAGTCCGATTTGCGCAGTTTTATCTACCGTGTGTATGACAAATCGTTACGATAATCGACAACGATTTGTCATACATACGGTAGATAAAACTGCGCAAATCGGACTGCACAGTTTAATCGCTACAATTTATAGTTAACGTGTGTAGCCGGGGTTAGACTGCGCGATTGGCTCGAATTCGTGAGTGACACCGCTGAACTAGCACAATTCTTTGTGCCCGTAAGGCTCGCCCTTCGATATATGTGCAATGCTTTATAAATGTGCATAAATGTGCATGTGCAGCCTCTTCACTTTCTCGTGCACAAGCCCGGCTACCACTTCGAGAGCTGCTGCGGGGTCTGCAACCTGTTCCCGGGGGTGCTTCTCATCGCCTTCGCCCAGGTAACACTCTAACCCCCTTATTGATTAATGTGCATGTGCAGCGTCTTCACTTGCTCGTGCACAAGCCCGGCTACCACTTCGAGAGCTGTTGCGGGGTCTGCAACCTGTTCCCGGGGGTGCTCCTCATCGCCTTCGCCCAGGTAACACTCTAACCACCTTATTGATAAATGTGCATGTGCAGCCTCTTCATTTCCTCGTGCACAAGCCCGGCTACCACTTCGAGAGCTGCTGCGGGGTCTGCAACCTGTTTCCGGGGGTGCTCCTCATCGCCTTCGCCCAGGTAACACTCCTTAACTTTAAGGGCATTAAACAAAGTACGCGTGCAACGTAGTATAGTTTGTAGCTTTCTAATATACCCCGACGGCTAGGTCTATTGTTAAGTAAAACCGCACGTGCTACTTACCTGCAAAAAAGGGTCTTAATTATTCTATTTAGCGCGGGCTAGTCCAACGCTCAAAAAACCAGTGTAGGTGCGCCTCTGATAACGCGCCTTTGTTACGCATCTCGATGACACATTTTAGACTGGTTCTGTAGCGTTATACCTTCGAGATGCAAAGTAGAATTGACCTCGACGCTAACGGCTCGGCCACGACATTGCGCGACTGGCGACGGCGGCAACCAGACGTTGGTGCGAAACACAGCGATCGGACCTTTCGTTCCTACCTATAGTTGCCGCCGTCGCCAGTCGCGCAATGTCGTGGCCGAGCCGTAAACGCGCCAGCTTGTTGCCATCCATTACCAGTAGGTACAGTCAAAGAATTTAATTTCCGACCCATACTTTACCCAGACTTTAGACTTTTTTTTTTTTCGACCCGTACTTTGTCACAGTGACAATCAATATGAAAGCCGCTAGAGACCTCAAATACGGTTGTCACTGTGACCAAGTACAAAATGGGTAGTAAATTAAATTCTTTGACTGTACGTGGTTGGTGTCCTAACGTGCCCTCAATGTCAACAAAATAAAAATTGGCTGATGTGCCCGTGTGGGTCTCACTTTCTAGTAACTTTTAAAAAGCGGTGTACAGGGCCGTCTTAAACTATGCCGGGGCCCCTGGGCACATAAGAATTTGGGGCCCTTTTGGAAAGCAAAGTGAATTAAACTATGTAATATTTTTCTACTATGTTCCTTATTATGAGTAATCAAATATACTGTTACTGTCTGTCCTTCGGGGCCCTCTGAGGATAGGGCCCTGGGCATGGATGGACCCCGTGTGCTTATGGTAAAGACGGTAATGGCGGTGTATCTATGTTAGTAATTTAAGTTTAATTATCTGTGGGCAGGTGCTTGTGGGAGCTGTGTTGCTGACGCTACTGACGTCTCACGGTCCGCAGTATGACGAGATTCACCGTACACAATCTACTCAGCGTTAGTTTTCATTCTCCATACATTTATGTCATTTCTTCAAAAATCCTTGTTTATTGTAACTTAACCGCGATTGACTCTCCTAGGGGGCTAGCCAAAATGACGCACGAACGGTGAATTTTCTTTGCGCGAGCGCCACGTGACACGTCTATCGTGCGGTCGAGCGGCAGCCCACTGCCATACGCCTGCCCGGGAGGCCCGCCGGCCAAATGTACCTAAACTGCGTAGTGACACCCCCCTGGTAGTACGCTGCGTAATGATATAATATTATTGAATGTTGACAGTAATCAGCTTGGCTACCGGCGCGGTTTTGAGTGGAGTCACTGGCGCTGGTCTCCTGCTGATCGTGGTGGCGCTCACCGAAAACTGCAAGGCCATGCTGGTGAGTTTTGTGACCATAAGGCCAGTAAGGCATTTTTTTATTAATATGTTATAATATAAGTTTTCCGTTTATAATTTTAGATTATATATATATTATTCGAGGCAAAATAAAGGAAGAAAACAACAGATTTTAGATTTACTCTTTTATAGCTGACTGTACTTTTCTTTCGATAGGCAACTAATAGGTGCCTACTCTTGGAGGCAATTCGCCAGATGGCGTTAATATGTTACACAACGAAGGCCGCAAAGATAACTGACACGATCTGTTTTGTAGAGCCATTTATAAAGGGGCCCACTGATTAACAGTCCGCCGGATGGTATCGGCCTGTCAGTTAGTACAAAATTTTGACAGTTCCGAACAACTGACAGGCCGATACCGTCCGGCGGAGTGTTAATCAGTGGGCCCCGTAAGAGCGTGTCACATATATTGCGGCCTTCGAACAGTGACATATTATTGCAGGTGACTGTACAGCGTTTTATTAAATTATAAATTTATTCCCCGTTGCTTCGGAGTCAATCACCGCGGCCCGCGGCCCGTGACTAGCTTCCCGAGCGCTTGTTTACTTTACTGCACATTTTTCTATTCTTAGCCATGTTGTATTTACAGGAAAACGTTTCTTTACAACGTGGTTTTCTTATAATAAATTTCTCTCATCAAAAAGTTAAAGTAGCAGAGATGAAAAGTCTAAGAAAAATTGTACTCCCAGTTTGAGAGCTAAAATATATTTTTCACCACACCAGCTTGGAAATGTGAATAAAATACAACTTTGCTATCAAAAACTGATAGCAAAGTTGTATTTTATTCACATGTGAGGCAAAGTAATCAAATGCAAATTTTGAGTTATTTTCTTATGTTTGCTGGTAGAATTTACTTTTAAATGATGACTTTGGACGATAAATATTGAATAACATTCATTTGGATTTGATTTGGTTTGATTTTGTTTGATATTTTATATTTAATATTTGCTTCGGGTTGGTGTGGTGAAAAATATTGTGTTTCACTCGGGGGCAAATTTTGTTTAACCCTCGTGCTTTGAAACCCACGCAACGCTCAAGATTCCATTTTTCGAACCACTCGCTACGCTCGTGGTTCAATTCTAGAACCTTTCGCTTGCTCGGGTATCAATATTAGCACGAGCGGTTAAACAACAACTTTGCCCCCTTGTAAAACAAATAACTATTGCAGGCACTAAGGTACAAGGGCATTTCAATTTAAAATTGTACCATAAATGTTTGTTTATGAACCCATTTCTACTCAGGATCATGATTTTTTCCATTTTTACTGAGAAAAAAAAAAGTCCTGAAAATTTTTGGTCCGTTTGATTACGTTTTGAATAGAAACTTCTATGGGCATAACAAAACAGACAAAAATGTTTTTATGAAATTTTGGGGACACTTTTTTCCGTATTAGGATCGAAAAAGCTCGTTATTCTGAGTGGAAATACTATAAAATTCTTCTAAAATGCAAGTTGCGGATACACAACTTTAAATAGGTAGAAAATGCCCAGAAATAGGGCCGGAGCTTCTCACCTACCTTAAAACTGCTGGCACCCACCACAGACCATAGACCATAATTAATTTCCTTCGTATTTTCACGGAAACGTACGAATGTCTTTTGCTATTTCAGTCAGTCTCGCTACAAAAAGTACTGAGGTTAACTGAAGTATTGCATGACATATAGGAACGGTTCCGAAAAAATAAGATGAAAAACAAATATGCACTACATCTGTAGACGATTTTAAATCCTTTCAGAAGAGGCGCGTACCTGGAAATGCCGAAATTCTAACTACATACCGGGTGTGGCCTGTAATATGAGCAAAAAATTAAACTGTAGGCTGTACTCCTCATACTGACCAACGTTTGTTCAGCGACTTTTAAAAATAAGTTGTGGTTTGATTTTTATTACACTTTAAAGTTTATTCTAAGACGCAATGTATTGCGAATTTTGTTATGTTTAAGGCGTGACAAGCAACGTCAATCACAGTGATATGGCGTGGCGATGGCGTCCATTGAAGATAATATTTATTTTGTATGAAAAATAGGGAGTCTGAATACTTCATAATTTTTAAAAGTTGTTGAACAAAAGTGTCACCGTTTGAGGAGTACAATCTATGTTTTAATTATTTGCTCATGTTACAGGCCACACCCGGTATAAGATTTTGTTTTGACGTGATAACGTCTTATGGCTCCTCTACACGATGGGCCAGCGCCGGCCACTCCAAGGGACGAAGCCATGCGGTAGAATGAGATAGCAATATTACATGCTCCCTCTAACGCATACATGCGTGCCTTGGAGTGGCCGGCGTTGGCCCATTGTGTAGAGGAGCCATTATAAATCGATAAACAACGGTAGCATGCACGAAAAAGTGTCACGTTGTGGACAGATCTCCATGGTAACGCTGTGGATAGATCTCCATGATAACGTTACGTAATGTAATGGTAATGTTTTCTTATGACATTCACGCAAAATTATCGTCCGTAAACCAGTTTTACAGACAACCATTTTTTTTATAAGTGATCCAGTGACATGTACCTATAATTTCCATAGGAGAAATAAATTAATACTTGCGCGTAATAGAGGCTTTGTGATATGTGTGTTGATATAAAGTATTGTATTTACAAAATAACTGTACATCGGTGGACCTTACAAAAGGCATTTTAAGGTCCCCTGATGTACAGTTAACACTGTTAACAGTGTAAGCGATGGTACCTATATATTGTATTATGTCCCACCGTAACACCTTATGTCCCATTTTACGCCCCAATGTTATCACGTCCTGTACGGTTACCATCAGTTTGTCACTGACATAAACGCCGTCGAGAACGTAATTTACTTTCTATACATCTCGCTCGCACTCGCATATTAGTGCAAACGGGATGTATAGAAAGTAAATTACGTTCTCGACGGCGTTTATGTCAGTGACAAACTGATGGTAACCGTACTGTTTACGAACCCACGGTAACACCGACGTGTCCGACGACTAGAAACTCCGAGATAACTGCACCACAGAATAAATGTTACAAACGTACAGAAGGTTCATTATTATTATGTATTTTTTTTTGTCTTTTCCATATCTCGGAACCATGGGATCCCGGACCTTTGGGAGGCGTACGTGGGGCCGAAGCCAACAGCGCAGAGGCCCTTTAAGACACTTTAAAAGCAAGGGATACACGTGGCGGATACCATCCCCGAACGCACAATGTGATACATCCGGAGATGGTCCCCGCCAAGTGCAAAGACTATTGCAGTGCAGCACTTTTGTGCTGCGATGGGAACTAAGGTCATGGGCTAGAGATTTGAAAGTTGGATGGACTGGATAATGGGCTATGGGAGAGACTAGCGGACACCTGCCGTGACAATCAGTCTCAAAATTGTGTAAGACAGGTGGTGACTCGCCTACTCATTTAGTGGGCCCTACAACGGCCGCACGCACAGTGCGACAATAGGGCAACACTTCGGAGCGGCTGTAAGGTTGTCGAGAGGTGAGTCTGCGGTAGCCAGATCCCGGTGATCCGTTCAGCAGGCCGCCGGCGTTATGACATTTTACACTTCCAACCTGGAGCATAGGTCCCGCTCTTGCGACTCCACTCTGGCCGGCCATTCAAGGCAAGCACAGAGGCGAGGGCCAGATGACAGGGCCCTCTGGAATAGGGGTCCGCGGTGTCGCCACTCACCGTCAGCTCGCCACAAGCTGCCCCCGCGGGGGTATTATGTTCATTATTGTTATTAATTAACCCTTTCGCCGCCATTGACTTGATATAAAGTCCGAACATTTCGTGCCCCACACGCCACGACTTGATATCAAGTCGTAGTTTTGGTCAAGTTCGTATACGAGCATTTTTTGACATGGCGCTGATGACACTTTATTACTTCATTGACGAGGCGGCGGAACGGTTAAAACTAAAATATTACTTTGCTAATACGCAAAAAGATAACGTGCTAGTCAATCAGTGCTAACATACTTACTTACTTGCGTATTTTTGCATGCAATTAATGTTCCCACCCTCCCACCGCAAAAATAAATACACAAATAAATATAACAAACCACCACCGAAAGAACAATACTCGACACTCGTTTCGCCTCTCTACGAGGCATCTTCTATTGACGGTCTGACGCCCGGCAACGGAATGACTAGACCTGTCATTCAGTCATTCCGTCGTGATTTGTCATTTATTAATCTTTTCGCCGCCACGTCAATGAAGTAATAAAGTATCATCAAGGCCATGTCAAAAATTGCACGTAAACAACCCGAATCAAGTCGTGGCGTGTGGCGCACGAAACGCCATCTTTTCGAGCGATGGTGCCATACCTTTGACCTACTCTCTAGTAGATGGCGATGATTAATTGACATGTAACAAATTTAACACATATTACTTTGACAATATTCCTCTATTTAAAATTCTCTTTGATATACTTATGGGCATTTTAATCATTGTAAAATGCCCGTAAGTATCACGAGTACTGTTGAATATGAGACAAAGAAAAAAAGTGTCCCCAGTTTTTCATACAAATTTTGGGCCTTGGTCACTTTTTTCTTAGTACTTATAATATGACATTTATTTCAGTTTAACAAACTTGTTTGTTTCCAGGTGTACCTGCTTGTGGCGTTGATAGTCATGATGGGTATCGCGACGCTGGGCCTCTTTAAGATCAACAGATCATGCGGCCTCTTTAAAGATGGTAAGCTAACATACACACACACAAAATGCACTTACGACCCGATACGAACTTTAAGATACGTCAAATATTACGTTTAGTTTAGGGATGAAAATTTTCGAAATAATCAAGTGTTTTTACGGGTATTTTACATTTCGTTTTTTTCGGTATTTTTTTTTCAGAAAAATTTAATATGTCATACACAATGCCACTGATGAGAGATGATGGTGTGAAAGTCAATACGAGTACACTGCCAGAAATTTTGTTTGAAGAAAAATCACATTTTATACCGTTTCTAGATCTATTAATTGACGTATCTTAATGTTCGAATCGGGCCGTCAGGGTAGTGTAAACTTGACGACAATTCATTCGTAGCATATATGCGATGCTTGCTACGCCGTAGCTCGTATCAACGTATGGAAAAAAATCAAGCGTGAATACGAAACACCGTCAGATAGAATAAAACTTGATTGCAAAATATGCCATTAAAAAAGTAATGAGAAACTTAAAATAAAAATACCGAGGGGTTAGGGAAGGCCGGTATAGGGAGCGTGCGCGTTGGAGGCCCTGCCATCTTGTGACCTGAATCGGAAACATATGTGCACATGTACATTGCCAAAACAAGTGCTCCATCTACCGTTCTCATCAGTACGTTTCGTTGTGCATAGTAGGTTCTGCCATCTTGTGGGCTACATCGGAAGCACAAACGACACATTTACGCCTCGCGCCAAAAATCTGACGGCTCCTATGCTGCCCCCTATAGTTCGTGCACGGGGCCTATCTATATAAAACTCATTTCAGGGAATACCGTTGGCAAGAAGTCTCTTATTTATACTTGTACATATTACGTACGTCACTCAGACAGTCAGAAAGGAAGAGCTCAAATTCTGTTCTACGGACCTTCTCAGTGGCGGATTTCCCATAAGGCACAGTAGGCCCGGGCCTAGGGCGGCAAAATATTAGGGGCGGCAAATTGTGACAAAAAAATTCGCTGATGATAACAAAAAATAACTCAAAATTAGGCCAGGCAACGAATTCTCAAAAAAGGTACCTATAGAGGGAAATGCATGAAACACAATTTTAATTTGACTTCGTACCTAACTTTATTTGGACTATCTAGGAGGTGAACATATCAAAAGTCCCCGGCCGTAGTCCTTGAGCCGGGGGAAGAAAGGGGTTTGAAGGTCACATTTTTCGGTTTTTCGCTTAACTATACGTTTTAACGACATGCTCATTATACAAAATGAAAGCGGGTAAAATTTGCTACAAGCTACAAGTTTTTTGATATCTTGAGGGCCCCGTTTTTAGGGTTCCGTACCTCAAAAGGCAAAAAAACAGAACCATTATAGGATCACTCGTGTGTCTGGCTGTCCGTCTGTCACAGCCTATTTTCTCCGAAACTACTGGACCAATTAAGTTGAAATTTGGCACACATATGTATGTTTGTGACCCAAAGATGGACGTGTAACGTTAATAAATGAATTTTAAATATGGAGGCCATTTTTGGGGGTAAATGAGAAAATCAAAAATTAAAGTTTTTCAAACTATATCGTGTTACATATCAAATCAAGGAGCTCATTGTAAGAATCTCAATTTTTTTCATAATTTTAGGATAAATAGTTTAGCAGTTATCCAAGAAAATAGGCAAAAAATGACCATTCCCCTCCCCTCTTATCTCTGAAAGTACTGGGTCTAAAGACCTACTAATTTGTCCTTTAAACTTCTCTGGAATTCGCTGGAGGCCAAAAGAAGGGAAAAAAAAATTATATGAGTGTTTATAGGTATAGCAAAAAAAATGTTTTTCTTGTTTCTTTTTTAGATTTTTTGAATGTTTTTGTAGGTACATTAAAAGTCAATGCTATTGGTAAAACTGTCACTTAAAATGAATAGGTAAGTATTTGCTTATTTTTTTCGCAAAACCTATGTTCCCATGATCATATCACAAGGACGTATAGTTTCTGAGATATACCTAATAAGCGGAAAACCGAAACATGTGACCTTCAAACCAAACTCCCCTACCCCCGCTCAAGGGGACTTTTGATATGTTCACCTCCTAAAGAGTCCAAATAAAGTTACTAAGTTAAAAATGTGTCCCAAGCATTTCCCTCTATACTTTTTCGTTGCCTGACCTAAATGTAGTCAATATGATGGGTGATGCTGAGAAAGGGGCGGCTACAAGGCCTGGGGCCTAGGGCGGCAAAGACTGCAAATCCGCCACTGGACCTTCTGTAAGTGAAGTTTGTGTACAAATGCAAGGATTAAACTTAGGGCCCTTACGCACTTGCGGCTGGCCGCTTAGGCGGTTCGATTGAGCGGCCAGCCGCCTGACGCGGTTGATTTAGCGGCTGGCCGCCATGGCGGCTAGCCTCGATGAAACCGCGATGCAACCGCGTTAAGCGGCTGGACCGCTCGACGTCTTCTTCCCATTGTTTTCGTTTTGAATCTCTATCCTTATATACTGCTCCTTCACAATTCCAAATAGCTTCTCGTTGTTGAATTTCAAAAATGTTTTTTTCTGTGTCGAAGTTCACGGCTGCGCAACTCAAACGTACAAACTTTTTGGTAATGGTTTGTCGGGGTAATGGGGTAATATAGAATGCTCCTGGGACTCCTGGGAGTATCCTTTTGGGTGGACATGGACATCCCCACTGTCTCCCGCTAACGGTACGATGAGTTTCTCACGCAATTAAAACTACGCTAAATTACACAACAATTAAATAAACAATACTCCTTTTACGCTAGACAGAGATGAACTAATAAATAATACAATAAGGTTACAGATACTTTAAAACAATAGTCAACCATAGCGGTCGCAGTTTGTGCAATAAACATAGTGCAACTTTATGGCTAGGCAATCGGGTCCGAGTTACTAGACAATAACTGTTATTTTCTTGCTTTACTATAAAAATAATCTATGTATTTTATTTTTAAATACTTATAAATTATTATATATCTACATGCTAAATAATATTGTAGTGGACGAATACGTCGGCTACAAACTCATCGGCGGCTCGCCGCACCGTAAACCGCCAGTGCGTATAGACAAGTTGGCGGCCAGCCGCGAAGCGGGCCGCAGCTCTTCATTCAACCGCCGCGGTTGAAATTTTGTGGCGGTTAAGTGCGTACGATCACAAGCGGTTGCATATTAAATTGCAAAAGCGGCTGGCCGCGCGGCCAGCCGCCCCCGCGGTTAACCGCAAGTGCGTAAGGGCCCTTATTCGAGCGATAAAGAGGCAGTCGATTTTCGCGTTTCCCGGTAGGCCCTTGTTAACAAACCGCCTTGATGCATCAGTGTCATATTTATTTGTCTGTGAAAACTTGTCAAAAAAACAATCTAAGGCACATTATGTATAATAAGTTACTCTATGGTTTACTAGCTAGCTTAGTGCTGCACTCTGGCGGCAGAACATTGCATTAATACCCCCCTTTTATAAACTAATTTAATGTCACAGAACCTAGCAGTACAGTCAGCAGCAGAAGTTGCTAAGCGGGCGAGGTGTTCAAAATTACCTTGACACCAAAGAATATAATACTCACTAGGAGAAGAACGGTAACTCCATACAAAAAAATGTCCCCAACCGTTTATACGTTTATACTAGTGGCGCCGTCTTTGTGTACCAATGGAACTAAAGTTGACAACCGGTTTAGCCTGGCGGGTATTGGTAGGTAGTAATTCTGTTGATAAACATATTTGTTATCTTCATATCACGAAATATATGCAAGATGCAAATATTACCCCTTGTTTGTGGTATTATCAATTGATTTAAATAAAAGGCATGTTTATGTTTATAACATTATATATATTATTTATTCAAAAATGTTTTACATATAAAAATATACACAGAAAACTGGCAACTGGCAACTTAATAAAAAAAATTGACATTAATAAAGCGCATTCACAAAGTTTTCAGTACCTTTTATACAAATAACATTAGGCATGCCTACCTATTACACTTTACACACAGATACACTACACTTTACACACGGCATTTTACACAGATTTCCAACTTGTATTCATACATTTCTTCACGGTTAATTAATACGCTTTCCAGATGCGTTATGACTCGGTTCCTTCTGAACCCACTAAAGTTGTAAATTTCACTCTGGCTGCTTCAACAGCCGTTGCTCCGCATTTAGCACATTTTCTATGTGCATTGCTGTAATCCATGTAGGTACAGACTTACAGTCTTAAGTGGTACGTAGCGGTACACGTTGTATGTATTATTTAAAGAGTTAATAAATAAAATTTTCGTTATGAACTTTAACCACAGCAGTTGGACAGAGTCATTGACAAATATATTTTTTATTATGGTGGGTAGACGTACCTACCCTCCATATATTTTATGAACATTGATAAAGACAGTTGGAAGCAAATATTCATTATAAAACTTAATCGCATGTAATTAAGTTTTAAGCGTTTTAAGTCCCGTTTTATGATTAATATTGTATAAAATTCGTGATAATTTAAATCAGAGTAGGGAAATGTTGTGTAGGGGGCAATGTTGCTGTAGAAAAATGATTTTATTTTTATTACTCGCAACTTTTTCCCGGAGGCCAACGCACACATAGAAGCTTAAGGCGCATACATGCGCAATTATTTGGGGACATAACTTTCTTAGGAAGTGAACAGGCCTTGCTTGACACGCTCTTATTCTCTTAACACTAAAGTCAAGATCATTTAGAAGACCTCGCCCGCTTAGCAACTTCTGCTGCTGACTGTACCCGTGTAAATCCATCTGTGATCTTATCACCAGCGACAAAACAAAGCAAGCGTCAGCTAATCTAGACCATCAATCAAAGACCGTTGAACCTAACCCCTCAAAAGGCTTAGCACAAAAGACCAGTGTTGCCAACTTGGCATAAATGATGCCAGATCTGGCATATTTTCACTCGCTTTAGCACCAACATTTTCCATTTAGCATCTGGCATATTTTTTAGCATAATTTAGTCTAAGCCAAGTTTGCACCAACTTGGCAGCAACAATATGCGCCATCGCCTTATGTGGTTCATATTTTCATATGAATTTTGACTTTTGTGGACGGATGGACGTCAACGGACTATATAAAGTTGGTCAAGCAGATCTTGTCAGTAAAAAAAGGCGGTAAATTTGAAAAATTAATGTGTTTTAAGTGTCTAATTTAAAGTGATATTTTAGGTCGTTTCTCAAAAAGTTGGCACCGCCAGGTTAAAATTTATGTTTTTCAAAATTTTTGCATTTTCGCATGTTTTTTTATTGGGATCGTTCAAAGGCAACTTAAACTATTAGAAAATGTGGAAGGGAAGCAATTCCTTCAATTAGTTTAGAAGATATAGGCGTTTGAAATTCAGGTGAATGATATCAACGGCAGGTGAAAGATATTTTGTCTCCAGGTTATCGATAGTAGAAGCAGGTTATCGAGAAATAAGTACAAATTCCAATGAAAATATTGACAGGTTATCGAGAGGCGTCATTAACCTGTGTCCGTTGCCGTTAACCTGGTTTCTTGTCATCATTCACCTGTAATGAGTGTCATCCACCTGTCCACCACATCATTTCAATGCCTTCTAAAAATAATCGAAAAATGTGTCATCTTCAATAAAAAGGGAACTTATTGTCCACCACGATGATTAAAATTTTGGATTCTGACCCACCTCACCTTCGATTCGATTCCCAATTTAACAACAAGTTTCTGTGAATAAGTAAACATTCAATCTTGCTGTCTATTCACCCTGGCAGTACCTAGTGGAACTCAGGTTTGGTGCAACATAGACACACGCTGTTTTGGTCATCCAACACGTCTTGATGAGCACTTGGAAGTGCAGTACCCAAGATAGAGCTGATGCTGAGCCCTCGCAGTACCTACTGGAACTCAGGTTTGATGCAACATAGACACACGCTGTTTTGGTCAGTCGACACGTCTTGATAAGGACTTGGGAGGGCAGTACCCAAGATAGAGCTGATGCTGAACCCTCGCAGTACCTAGTGGAACTCAGGTTTGGTGCAACATAGACACACGCTGTTTTGGTCATTCGACACGTCTGGATGAGGACTTGGGAGAGCAGTACCCAAGATAGAGCTGATGCTGAACCCTCGCAGTACCTAGTGGAACTCAGGTTTGGTGCAACATAGACACACGCTGTTTTGGTCATTCGACACGTCTTGATGAGGACTTGGGAGAGCAGTACCCAAGATAGAGCTGATGCTGAACCCTCGCAGCACCTAGTGGAACTCAGGTTTGGTGCAACATAGACACACGCTGTTTTGGTCATCCAACACGTCTTGATGAAGACTTGGAAAAGTGGTTACTAAGATAGAGCTGATGCTGAACCCTCGCAGCACCTAGTGGAACTCAGGTTTGGTGCAACATAGACACACGCTGTTTTGGTCATTCGACACGTCTTGATGAGCACTTGGGAAAGCAGTACCCAAGATAGAGCTGATGCTGAACTCTCGCAGTACCTACTGGAACTCAGGTTTGATGCAACATAGACACATGCTGTTTTGGTCATTCGACACGTCTTGATGAGCACTTGGGAGCGCAGTACCCAAGATAGAGCTGATGTTGAACCCTCGCAGTACCTAGTGGAACTCAGGTTTGGTGCAAGGTCAGGTCTGGTTAGGTCCGGGTTCAGGTTCAGATAAGAGCCGGGATCCAGGTCCAGGTCCGACTCCGGGTTTGAGTCTAGGTCCGGGTCCGAGTCACAGTCCGGGTCCGAGTCCGGGCCCGAGTCTGGGTCCGGGTCCCAGCCCCAGTCCCAATCCAAGTCAAAATCTAAATCGCCAAACGTGTACTATGCATCGTTGAAGAGTTCTGTTCTATCATCAGCAGTTCCACTTCATCAAATGCGACAGTTTTTAATAAAAATGCTTGATTTTCTGATGAAAATCCAATTGCCTTTAAGATTTGAGGAATTCCCTCGATTCCTCATGGATCCCATCATCAGAACTCGGGATTGACAAAAATGCAGCTTATAAACTTATCTTGCTTAACAAACATAACAAAGAGGACAAATCGCCAAACGTGAACTATGCGTCGTTGAAGAGTTCCGTTCTGATCTTCATCAGTAGTTCCACTTCATCCAATGTCACTTTTGTGAATGTATATGCTTGATTTGTAAATAAAAACACAAAAATCACTATATGTATGCCTTTAAGATTTGAGGAGTTCCCTCGATTCCTCATGGATCCCATCATCAGAACTCGAGATTGACAAAAATGCAGCTTATAAACTTATCTTGCTTAACTAACATAACGAAGAGGACAAATCGCCAAACGTGAACTATGCGTCGTTGAAGAGTTCCGTTCTGATCTTCATCAGCAGTTCCACTTCATCCAATGTCACTTTTGTGAATGTATATGCTTGATTTGTAAATAAAAACACAAAAATCACTATATGTATGCCTTTAAGATTTGAGGAGTTCCCTCGATTCCTCATGGATCCCATCATCAGAACTCGAGATTGACAAAAATGCAGCTTATAAACTTATCTTGCTTAACAAACATAACGAAGAGAACAAATCGCCAAACGTGAACTATGCGTCGTTGAAGAGTTCCGTTCTGATCTTCATCAGCAGTTCCACTTCATCCAATGTCACTTTTGTGAATGTATATGCTTGATTTGTAAATAAAAACACAAAAATCACTATATGTATGCCTTTAAGATTTGAGGAGTTCCCTCGATTCCTCATGGATCCCATCATCAGAACTCGAGATTGACAAAAATGCAGCTTATAAACTTATCTTGCTTAACAAACATAACGAAGAGGACAAATCGCCAAACGTGAACTATGCGTCGTTGAAGAGTTTCGTTCTGATCTTCATCAGCAGTTCCACTTCATCCAATGTCACTTTTGTGAATGTATATGCTTGATTTGTAAATAAAAACACAAAAATCACTATATGTATGCCTTTAAGATTTGAGGAATTCCCTCGATTCTTCATAGATCCCATCATCAGAACTGGGTTTTGACAAGAACGGGACTAATCTGCATATACTTATACTTTTTACAAAACATTTTAATATATGTCTAAAACTAAAAACCCTCATAAGGTACCTTTTCCCGTGGGACGTCACAAATCTAGTTTGAGTATATGTAACGTGGATTTTAAATAATTATCGATCACCTGTCATATGGCAGGTGAATGACGCTTCGTTCACCTGCCATTGCATCATTCACCTGACTTTTTTGGACAGGTTAACGAGACTTAAGACAAAAGTACAAAAATTTGTATAATATGCAGCTTTAACAGACAGGATAGTTTTTATTCCTAAATTAACACACAAAAGCGATATAACCGCTATATAATTATATAGTTACGAGTATTAGTTGTGGTATCAGTGACATTAACCTGCCGCAAAATCTCATCCACCTGGCAGTTTTAGCCAGGTGGACGATATGCAGGTGATGGGGAAAATGGCAGTTATATCGCGAATACACAAAATGTATTAGCTTGATGAACTCCATACTTAGGCATATAAAACTAAACTATTGTTTACGTTACATATCTTGATAGTAATGCGATAGGTTACATAATTAGCAAGATATCGACTCCAGGATAAAGAGTACTTACCCATTACAAACTCCAATTTCCGATACTTTGTCGTTTGTGTTTTATTTGCGAAGCACAATAACCACGTCTTCGTCCTACCAGGTGATAGCTGATGAGTGACGGCTTCAGCTCGTGCGGAGTGAGACGGGAAAGGTGCGGTGGGGGTTATACAATCGTCGTGAACGTGACGCGCCAGGTGACTGTTAAGAATTGCCTTGGACAAACTTTGAAGCCGAATAACTTAAAATATAAGTATAATATTGTTATGCGATAGTAATACTTTAAAAGTTAAGGATATATGTTAATAAAATACGGTAATGCCGTTAAATTAAGTTAATATTTTGTGTGGTTTTCATAGCTCGGAACATCAGTACCTCGCGTTGGGACACGGCAGGTTAACGGATAAACGTAGTTACAATTTTTTTTTTTGTAATCAATATTTATTAAATCTTTTTCAAAGTATTAGGCCTGTGTGTAAAAAGTCTCTCTAAATATGTATAAATTTTATATATATAAAAATAGTACATAACGAAAAAAAAGTTCTAACATAAACCTATTTACAGGTGGCGATGCCAACTTTTTGAGAAACGACCTTTAGCATTTTTTTAGCATAGATGTTCCAAAAATCTTTGGCATAATTTTGGCATAATCCAGACATTAGTCTAGCATTTTTTCAAAATCCGAGTTGGCAACACTGCAAAAGACTCCAGCTGTGTGTTTAGGTTTATTACCTCCTCTGATCAATAGTCCGCCCGCATCCTCCATATTTGCTGACGAGGCGAAAGAAACGTAAACACGCGACCCTAACTCAAAGCAATAAAGACGGTTTTCGTATGACAGTCACGCTGTACAGCATAGTACCTGGATCTTGCAATATGAGAAAAAATAAGGGTATTTGAACGTGATTGGTTTTCTGATAGATCAATGACTGGGATGAGATAAATGAAATCAGTCGGTGCGCGTTGGCAGATGTGTTTATGGCAAATTCGGAATATTATCTTTGTTTTTTGTACAGTCAGCACAAAAATGCAACCAGTAAAAAAAACTATGCAAATTAAAAAAAAATCTGAATCGGTCTCCTGAATTTCCTTTCACCCTTTACCAGACATTTCAAAAATGATAATCGAATGTCGGTCAAATTAGATAAAAGAAAGCGTTTTGAGGAATTAATTCCCAGCAAGCTAGAAATCGTTTAAATAGTTTTGTGATTCTTAGACATCAATTTTTATCATGATTAGAGTAAATTTTCCGTCGGTCGTACCGTATTAAAATACAAGCTAAAAACTAAAAAAAATACCACAACTGGAATGGAGTAACCTCGGATTACATTAATTTAGAACTAAATGAAGGTATTAAGATGATTCAGCTTGCTGGGAATTAATTCCTGGAGACAATCTAATTTAACTGGCCTACTTACTGATCGAAAGTAGAAAACATGTTTGAAGTGCCGTATGTGGGAAATATATATCCCTTAGCCTGGTAAAGGGTTAAAAAACTTGTGTGCCCATTTGTTGCTACATATAGGTACAGTCATCAGCAATAGTATCTTACACAATTAGGGCCGCAAAAATATACGACGCGCTCTTATTGCGCTCCAAATAAGAACGTGTCACATATTTTTGCGGCCCTAGTTGTGTAAGATACTATTGCTGATGACTGTACAATTAATTTGCATCTAGCACAACTTCGCCGCGACTTAGGCAATATTTTCAAGAAAAAGTTACATCGGTCACGGTCTAATTATTGTTTTTTTTTATTCAGCTCCTAAAATAAAGGACGAGCAACACCGGCTGGCTAACTTGGCGTGCGTCAGCGGCCTGCTCACTTTTTTCGGTGCCGGTAAGCGCAGTAGCAGAACTAGCTAATCGGGCCAGATGTTCATAATGATCTGCACGCAATTTTATTGATAAGAGACTAAAAGAGTGAGACGATCAATGTGTCCAAAAGACTAACCACTTAAGTATTACCTTACCTATATGGATATTTATGCTACGAGCACAAAAAATTTCGACCAATTTTGAAATTTTAATATTAAATGTTATTTAAATCAAAATTATTTGATTATTCCGTACTCGAAGGGTAAAAACGAGACCCTATTGATTCCGCTGTCAGTCTGTCTCTCTGTCACCAGGCTGTATCACTTGAACCGTGATAGCTAGACAGTTGAAATTATCACATATGATGTATTTATGTTGCCGCTATAACAACAAATACTAAAAACAGAATAAAATAAATATTTAAGTGGGGCTCCCATACTCCCATACACCAAACGTGATTTTTTTGCCATAATGGTACGGAACCCTTCGTGCGCGAGTCCAACTCGCACTTGGCCGGTTTTTGTTTCATTCGTCTGTCTCCAAATTTCGATACCTGTATTTATTAGTCGCCAATACTAAAACGTTCAATTTCATAACCAATCACTCTACCCAGGAATGTTTCCGCTCGTTATTATCAAATGAATCATTATACAGTTAATCATGTTAAGCCAGACACGGATTATCTGTCGGGTCTCCAGCTGATTGCACTGCACTCACACTGATCATGCACCACTATTCGGGAATATTAATTGGGGATCGGATGCATTTAAAAGGGCATTTTCACTTAACGTGCACCTTTAACGGCCGGTTAGCAATCGTTACATTACAATACTGACGGTCAATGTCAAATCCCATACATTTTGTTAAGAATGTAACGGTTAGACGTTACTGAAACACGACTTAAGTTGCGCTTTAGTGCAAGTTAAAATGAAAATGCCCAAAAATATCCCTTTTGCATTTCTTACTAAATGTAGGACGCTTTTGGAGGAAGTTTTTGTAGGAAATACAGTGAAATACAGAATAAGGGCCAGTTGCACCAACCACATTTGGCAGACTGATCAACGTCAGCCGGCGCGCCCCGACGCTTTACTATGAAACTTTCCATACATAAAAATTTAGCGAACTCTTTAACGATACGAACAGTTTGGTGCAACCGACCCTAAGTAACTCTATCTACCTACCCGCCAAATTTTATTAGAATCTAATAGGGGACGTGCGCGTTGGACCGTCTGCCATCTTGTGGAAAGCAATCGGAAACATGTGCACATTTACATTGCCAAAGCAAGTGCTACCGTTCTAGTCGGTACGTTTCCTTATGCATAGTAGGTTCTGCCATCTTGTGGGCTACATCGGAAGCATAAACGACAAATTTACGCTTCGCGCCAAAAATCTGACGGCTCCCATGCTGCCCCCTATAATTCATGCACGGGGCCTATAGAAATGAAAAAACGACAACAAAATAAACAAAACAACAACAAAAACAAAATAAATAATAATAGCCTGAAATAGACTTTTTTTTTTTTTAAAATAACGCTCGGCCCATAAGTGTCCTAGGCGTTGTGGGCATGAGTCCTCACGATAACTAGTTCCTGGCTTCCAAAAATTAAACAAATTTAATGTTTTTTTCCGAACCTAGCAGTTTATCCAGAATAAGCCCGTAATGGTATAGCACTGAGCACATTATACTAATTGCGGAATGAAACCTGATTGGTGCAGATGGCTGATGACTCGCAATGATTGATTGGGTCATAATGTTTTGCTATAATTGTGACTAATATAGCACAGGGCCACTTGCACCATTCCACTAACCCGGTCACCATGGTTACCAGTACAATTTGACACTGGGTTAGCGGTTCAACCGCTCAACCCCGGGTTAGGGGGATGGTGCAAGTGCCCTACTATTACTAACTAGCAAAATCTGACTTTAGACATGAATGGATGTCTATTTTAGGTACAGTCACCTGCAACAATATGTTACACAACGAAGGCCGCAAAAATATCTGGCACGATCTTATTTGTAGAGCCATAAGAGCGTGTCACATATTTCTGCGGCCATCGAAGATCAACATATTATTGCAGGTGACTGTACTATAGTCGGTACTAGCGACACGCCCCGGCTTCGCACGGGTTACACAAAACCTTAACAACTTATATACCTAAACCTTCCTCAAAAGTCACTCTCATCATTTTCATCATTTCAGCCTATTTACGTCCCACTGCTGAGCACAGGCCTCCTCTCATGCGCGAGAGGGCTTGGGCTATAGTCCCCACGCTAGCCCAATGCGGATTGGGGACTTCACATACACCTATGAATTTCTTCGCAGATGTATGCAGGTTTCCTCACGATGTTTTCCTTCACCGAAAAGCTAGTGGTAAATATCAAATGATATTTCGTACATAAGTTCCGAAAAACTCATTGGTACGAGCCAGGATTTGAACCCGCGACCTCCGGATTGAAAGTCAGACGTCATATCCACTCGGCCACCACTGCTTGGGGTCTCAAAAGTCACTCTATTGATAGGTGAAAACTGCATGAAAATCCGTTCAAGTGGGTATAGAGTTTATACCGAACATACATACAGACAGACGCGGCAGAAGAAGCGTATTGATAAAAAACATTGGGGGATATATTGAACCAAAACTGTAGCTTAATCCTTCTCGGCGCACAAATTTCCTAATGATTTTGATGAGGACAAAAGTTAATTTTCTGCCCTTCGGCCTTTCAACTCTCGGCTCGCTTCGCTAAACGAAGTTGCCGCTTTCCGGCTCCAATCGCGCAGAAAAATTGTTATACATACCTTGGCAAGTAAGAAAGCCTCAGATCACATGATTGTCGACCTTGGCTTATTTCTTACTTTACTGTCCTATTATATGTAATATTACTATTACGGTCTGGTGTGGTGAAAATGTAATTTTATACTTTGTTTCAGTGATATACTTCTTCTCATTCGTGGTGGTGTTCAGCTTCTACCACTTCAGATACGTCCGCCGCGCCATCTTGCTGCACGAGGCCGAGTGCGATTAGTGCGAGGCCGGCAGCTTAGTGTCGAGGCCGAGTTCACCTAAAGCTAGAGGCCTAAAGAAAAATTTGCTGCTTAATTAATTGTGACCAAGTATGCGAATTATATTATTGTGTAATATTTTTATTGTCTTATTATCTACGGTGAAAACTAGTTAGCGACCCGCCCCGGCTTAGCACGGGTTAACAAATTATACACCTAAACCTTCCTCAAGAATCACTCTATTGATAAGTGAAACCAAGGTGAAACCGCATGAAAATCCGTTATGTATAGTTTTGTACTCCAAAAAGTCGGAAATACGGGGTTTCTCGAGGTCTACAGCCAGTACCGTCTTTACCGTAAGGGCACACGGGGCCCGTGCCCCTATCCTCAGGGGGCCCCAAAGGACAGACAGTAACAGTATATTTGATTACCCATAGTAAATAGAAGATCATAGTAGAAACATGTTAATTAGCTTTCTTTACTTTCCAAAAGGGCCCCAAAATCTTATGTGCCCAGGGGCCCCAGCATAGTTTATGACGGCCCTGTCACCTCACAGCTCACAGAGCTAGTAATAGCACAGAATAAATAATAGCACTACCGTACAGAAAGGAAACTTCCTACAAAACCGAAGTTTGACAGCGATTCAGGGTCGAATCATGCTATCCATTTCTAACATATGGCACTATACCTTTCGGCTATTTAGGGTTGTCAAAATTCAAGTGATCTTATCTGTGGTCGTGCACGCAAAAGGAAGTCAAGTGGTTCCAACCCTAAAAATTGCTCGGAGCAATGCTGAGCCGAGCGGAGCCGAGTTTGGCCGAAGTCAAGAGTTTCGCACCCCTGGTAATAGTTGAAAGTTTTCCAACTTGGTTTGTCACAGTGCAAACCCAGCAGGCGTTAATGGGCGTAATATGTCACGCCGCAGCTGGTAAAAACGGCCCTCGAATATAAGGCGATTGAATACGGCCACAGCAAACTTGTACTCACAGCAGGTCTTACAGGTTGCGGAAAGTTTCAATAAAGTTGGAAATGCTCTCGGAAGAAATTTTAAGAAAGAAATAAAGTTTCGTTTGATTCCCATACAAAAATATGAGAAGGTTCCAAAATATTTGTATGTGAAAATTTCGCAATTTTGGAAAGTGACTGACCTGACATCACATCAGTAGTTAGTTCTCAACGCGGTGTTTTTTTAAAACGTTCTCTGTTCCAAACTGAACTGTCAACCTTACGGATTTGTAATAGGCTTTCCGTGACCCATATGTGGGGCACGGACAGTGAACGTGTTAAAGTCCGTTAACTTCGGGGTATGGCTAAGTACAGTAAGTATATAGAAACTCCGTGTATACTAGGATAGAGTTAACCCCAGCAGTTAATGGGACCTGAGTTGCCTTTTTTTTTTAAACTGCTTGTAAGGAATTTCACCAGATCTTAATATTTTTCGGAAAAAAAAATGGATAACTAATTGATACTTAACTCGTTATATTTAATGGGTTTTATTAAGTAAGTAATGTAAGTATAGTACTAAATTCATACAGTGACCCAAAAAACGACGATAAAAACTATCCACAATTGTATATGACGCAGTAAAAAATGTCATCGTATTTTAGGGTCACTCTGTATTGGCTAACCTACTGTAGGGCTGTTTCCTTTTCACCATTCCACGGTCATATATCACAATAAGAGACCGATAGAGATTAGTGGCGGGGGTCAACGAACTCTATCCTTATAAGTACAAGCCTTTGTGGCCGTATCGACTTTCCTGAGTTGGTTTTATTTGAGAAACCTTTTCTATGGAATTTCACTACATGTTAACTATTACCACAGAATAAAATAATAGTACTAGGTACAGAAGACTCACTCTCTAACCACACGCGTATGTTACGATCAGGACAGATATGGCCGCTAGGTGGCGACAGCGCCACGCGAGGCTAGCCACCAAAATTGGTATGGAACGAATGTAGGTACTTGTACCTGTTGCAAAGCGACGAAATCGCGGAGTGACCCACGCCTGCTATTACCGAAAAGAAAAATGGACAATAAATGCGAGTACATGCGAGATCCATACAAAATAAGTTGCGCACACGCTAGCTAATATTATGTCAGTTGTCAGTGACAAACTGGGGGTAGCCTTACTTATCAGGCTACATTATTGTGTCCATAATTCAGCAAGTCTTTTCGTGTGCCCGAATTTGATAACAATATTGAACGAAAGTTGAATTCAGTTTCCAACTTCCTACCTGTACTTGACAGGCTGCTGACAACTGGGCGGAGTTCCAAAATGCCTTAAAAAAAAATTTTATTTTTAGTATTTGTTGTTATAGCGGCAACAGAAATACATCATCCGTGAAAATTTCAGCTGTCTAGCTATCACGCGCGGTTCATGAGTTACAGCCTAGTGACAGACAGGTGGACAGACGGACAGCAGAGTCTTAGTAATCGGTCCCTTTGGGTACGGAACCCTGAAAAAGCAGGAAATCTCATGAGGGGCGTATTTCATAAAAGTACAATCGATCAATATAAAACACAACCGTCATACACCGCGACCTTTCTGCTCCCAGTTGTAGGATAAACGATAAAACAGTCGATAAAATAAGGCAAGGCCATACATAAAACCGCTGTAAATTTACCACAGACTATATAACTACTAAGACGACGCATTTATTAAGCGTTTACAGGACCAGGGGCACAATTCTCGAACGATATTAGTCTAATTCTATTAGGGCAACTTGCACTATTCACTAACCCGGTGTTAACAGGTTAAACCTGTAGTTACCATGGTTACCAGTACAATTTGACAGTGGGTTAACGGTTTAACCGGATGGTGCAAGTGGCGCTTATAGTTAGTTTTTTTTAGCATTAGAAAGAACTCCACAGAAGTAAGCGTACAGTTTTTATCAGGCTCTTTACTTAATTGTTAATAATTATTGAATTATCTAATGTAGCACGGTCAATACATATAATTTACTTCAAATTATTACCGCTAAAAGTGCCGGATTTGGAACCACAAGCTTACTTCTGCGAAGTTCTTTCTAATGCTAAAAAAAACGAACTATAGTGTGTTATCATGACAACCCATACAATTTGACAGTTCGTGGACTAATAATATTAGTCTAATAGGTATCGATCGAGAAAATGGCACCATGATTTTGATAAAGTGTGGATATGTCAACGTAAAGCCGCTAGTACTACTATTATTTATTCTGTGGTAAAGCTACGAGCAAACGAGCACATCGGAGTTGTATCTTATCATTTTATACTACGAGACTTCGAGTATGACAGCCCAGGTTTACACCCTAAAACTAAATTAAAGTTATGTACCTAAGCGCCTATGTGTGGTGAGTGACCTGGTGACCTCAACTTGTCTTAAATGCTTCGTCTAAAAGTTGAGATGGTCTGTGGAACTGTATCAATTTACAACATTGACATCGGTAACACAATCTTCGAGGGTCATTAAATTATACAGCTTGTACCGCCTATAAACTGCGGAATTTACTAAACTCGGAAATAACGACAAAATGGCCGCCGTAGCCGCCATTTTACAGCCTCTAAAGTCTGAACCAGCGGTCGGCAACCTTTTAGCAGCCAAGGGCCACATAATAGTTGACGGAGGTGACGCGGGCCGTACTTTGTTAATATTTATGACTTTATGAGACATAGTCGTTTGTCACTATTACATACAAAATAGCCAAGGCGGGCTCTCTGGCCGCAAGTGACAGGTTCACGAGCCGCATGTGGCCCGCGGGCCGCAGGTTGCCGGCCGCTGGTCTAAACCATTGACTACTTCGCGTAGATTGTGTTCACGACATTGAAATGGCACAGGGAAGCCACTGATGGCTCCTCTACACGATGGGCCAACGCCGGCCACTCCAAGGGACCCATACATGCGGTAGAATATGAGATAGCAATATCACTTGCTCCCTCTAACGCATAAATGCGGCCCTTGGAGTGGCCGGCGCTGGCCCATCGTGTATAGGAGCTATGACAGATAGTCGGGGTATGGGCCGATGTTGATTATATTGATGTTTTTTTTTGTTACGAAATTAAATTACCATAAGCAGACGTTTTTGTACCTCACAGGATTTTTTAAGACACGCGGTATAATTGCGCTTATATTCATTTGGTTAATTAATACCTAGATTCTTACTAGTTTGGCGCGGTGACCCAAAATGAGTCTTGGCCTCCAACACAAAAGCACGCCATGTCACAGAATAAATAATAGTACTAAGTACAGAAGACTCACTCTCTAACAAAACGCGTCTGTTACGATCAGCACAGATATGGCCGCTAGGTGGCGACAGCGCCACGCGCCTTATGGCAAACCCCAAAATTGGGGCCGAACGGATGTACTTTTAGCTACCTGTAGCAAAGCGACGAAATCGCGGAGTGAGACACGCCTGGCCATGTATCTAGGTATTAACCAAATTTTATCGAACCCTGACGAGAAAACGAAAATCGTTCGTAAATGACGATTCCCTGAAAATAACGTACCTACTACATTCTTGCGAGATACAAAATTTTCTCTACTCCATCGTGAACAAATGAGAAAAGCTTTCCATACGAATTGTTAAATTAAATCTAAAATCGACAACTTCTCAATCCCTGGCGCGCATTATCATATCCCAATTACGATCTGGCACTTGCGATAAGCAACTGTCAAATTGCAAATTTGCCGATACGGCGCCCTCTTCAAACTTCGTGTGACAAATCACACCCGGGTGGCCTGGAACGTCAGTTACGTACTTAGAGGATATAACCAACGGAGACGCCATGTCTATAATTTTCGGTACAAAATAGTCTGCCGTTTTTTTGCGGGGGAGGGGCACATCATTTGTATACGTAACGTCAACATAGCCATGTCAGATAAACATCAGTCCATACATGTGTTTGACATGTGGTTGACCATTGGCCGCCTTTTTTCGACAGAGGGGAACGCCTGTTAATGACCACTCCGAGGTTACGTATAAGTAGCTTTATAAGGACTGTAAGCACAGTGCTAGTTACTTGCCTTGACAGTGATCATTATTTATTTCTTTATTTATTTATCGTCTTAGGTTAGGTATTTTTATAATATGAATATAAAAATAAAATATAAAAACACTGATCATTATTTATTTATTTATTATTTATTTAAACTTTATTGCACAAAATATACACATATGTTGCCGTAAAATTGTAAACACTCGTCAGTTTATAATATCGCTAGTTAAATTATAAACTGTCGGTAGGGAGATTACAATCTAATCTAACCTAACCTAACCTATACGTTAGATTATAAACTAACGGGTTCACAATCTTACGGTGTCATATACAACAATGTACAAATGGTGAACTTAATGCCAAATGGCATTCTCTACCAGTCAACCATAACCATAACCAATGGTGGAATAATAGAAAAATAAGGCAGTGCACAGCTAAAAACCTATTCATAAAATGTTTTAAGCGAGCTTTTTTTTATGTAATAGTCAGCAAACGAGCAGACGAGCCGCCTGATGGGAAGCGGTCATCGTCGCCCATGGACATAAGCAACACCACAGGAGCCACTTAAGCGTTGCCGACCCTTGAGAACCCTAAATACCCGCTTCTTGTAGAATCCCATGTCTTAGCGCAAAGCTTGGTGAAAATGTATTTACTTTAAATATGAAGTGAACACTTTTATAGTCCGACAAGAAATTGTAGAACATCATTGAGCGCGCCACTTCCTACGTAAATGTCATTGAAATTCCACTGCCTCTACTAAGCTTACGAAGCCTTAAACTATTTTAAACATTAAAATATTGTTCAAAAAATACATCTATCTTTTATTTGTTTCACATATATAAAATTTATAAAGATAAAATTAACTAACAGCCTCTATGCACCTACTATGTGATGATGATCGAAGGATCATCATCACATAGTAGTAGTTTCGACCGTGGCGACCACTTCGACTCCTAGTTAGCTCGGCGCTCGTGCGCCCGAATATGGCTGACATAGCCGATCTTGGAGGTGAACCTCCGCGCACATTGAGGGCACGTGAGACCACCAGCCACATAGTGGTGACGTGCTGAAGCAGGTCAACAAATTCCGTTATCTGGGACCTACTATGTAAGCAGTACCTGACTCTTAATAACTTAGTCTGAATCATATCATAATAACTTTTATCTCAACAGTTGCAGTCTGAGCTTGGCACGGTAAGTGCTTAAACCTTGCAAGTTTATGACTAGATCCGTTTAACTACCACTAAACTAACCACGGTTACTTGCACGCTAGCTTGCACGGTGTGATCCGTACTTTAGAGACTTAGACTATGCTGCAATTACATACCTCCTAAAGTTAGACGATCTTATTTAAGTCTAGCTAGATGACTTGACCGATTCAAACTAAGATATTTTCAGGAAAGTTTACTTATATTTTGTGGGTTCGAGGTAGCGGAGGACGGCCAAGGCCAAGTCTCATTTTGGATCGCTGAACAAACGGAATGGAACATCCTCCCAAAACACAAAATCCCAAATTTGAACCTATAGTGCAGGGAATAGAGTTAATTTTTGATTGTTTGATTTTTAATTGAAATTTAACCAAAACAGATGAAATGCAACTCTGTTCCAATTGAATATGGTTTAAATTTCATCGAACAGAAGGAGTACTATAGGGAGGACTTTGGGCCTTAGGAGGATTAGACCTACGGCCTCATTCGAATTTTAACACGTTCGTGGTCGCTCAGTCACACCATTTGGACACCTAAATTTTGTATGGAAATTTTGCGACTGTTATAGCATATCTGTCACTACAAATATATCTTTTAGGTTTGTATATGACGCGTGATGCTATACAAGGCGGATGCTATGCAATCCGCGTCAATATGAAGTATATTTTTTATATGCTATGTGACAACAAATGCTATACAATTCGGATGCATAAGCATCTCCGTCACATGACGTAGTCAAGATGTGATCTTATATGACATCGCATGTTATAGCATTCATTCATCGTACTTGATGGACTTAATGGCTGAGACTTCTGACTACCTAGAGGCGAGATTTTTGCTCTAAAGACTCATTGCTGACCTCTTCAAACATTTTTCTACTTCTGTTTTGTTCCCCCATTTCTTATCATTGTAATATTATGTCCTTCTCATACATGCCCCATCCCAAGCACGTTCGTCATTCATTGGACCTAAAATTATGTGATACTACACATCATGCGTTGGAGACCGCATAATATGTCTGAAGAATCTAAATGCCCACTCATGGCATGTTGCAGAGAGCCGAGTAAAGCCGGTTGAGCTCTCATAAAAGAGAGAGGTTTTTTCTTCCAGCTGTCCAAGGTATACGCAGCATTTACGCCACCACCACTTTCAAAATCGTCAATCTCTACCGCATTACACTTTTTGAGTTCCCTGTAAGTCACCGCCGCTTTAAGTTCTGGACGTAAAGCGTCCACCACTTTTCCTGTCAAGCGATGATTCACCCAACTTTATATTCTTTTTCGGATGCATCTGCACCAAACATAAGGCGTGAAATATACAAGAATTATGCCACAATACTTGTCATAAACGTTCTTACCTTGTAAGAGGTGACCATCGAGCGCCAGCAGGCTTATAATTCACAATTATATCATCAAAACTATGACTAGTAACGTAATTACTTGAATGATAGGTATACACATTCATGCCTCACTTTTTCACATTCACCGTTATCAAAATTTGATTGTAGCACAATAAACCACAAGTAAACATGTTTGTTTATTAAAACACATTGAAAAACTTAAAGAAATTGTAAGAAAAACATTAATAATGATGTTATAAACAATCCGTAAAAATGCCTATCGCGCACGAAATTCACCCAAATTGCACGTGTCTACTCCCAGACGCACCTGCCCGGCTACTAAGGGAGCTGCCATACAAAGACGAATGCTATAGCATTTGCGTCACAGAAAGGGGGGCCCAATTGGAGAAGTCACAGGATAATTTTTAACTTCGATAAAACTATGTAAAATGGCAGTATGCAAACTTTGAATCTGGTGACTGGTAGAGGAAAAGTTGGTGAATAATATTATAATGTGGTAAAGCGGATTGATAAGCATTCCACTGCAGAAATTTAAAACGAATAACGGATGCTATAGCATGCGCGTCACCAGGAGTAGTGCAAAAACGGATGCTATGCAATCCGCGTCCGCGAACGTGTTAAGATACGTCAAAAATTTGCTAAAGATACGACAAGGGTCGGATATGTCAGTGTCAAAAGTGACGTTACTTCAAACAAAGACGTCCGTTTAGAATCAGGCCGCTAAATGATTAAAACAAAACTCCCAGACATTAAAACAAAATTTGTGTAAGCATACAGCTCTCATATGAGCCCTAGGGACCACATCAATCAATTCATTTCGTATTATCGTTGGTGAACGAACGTGTGTAACTAGTCGTCGGCCGCCAGTGTTACGTGATCTTAAGGTAGTTTTTTTATTGAATTTACCCACAGACAAAACATCCTCCAGACTGAGCATAGTCGCGCTACCCCCTCTGCCACGCATACGGTAATTTTACTCCATGTTCGAGTCGAAAGTGTCTTTGTGTGACGTCCGTGTCTTTGAACGGACCAATCACGGCACGGGACTTCGCTCACCTCGTCCCGCGCACCCCCGCATTATTGGCATCATCGATTGCATGAAATAATTGCTCTAAACTCGGTCTAGAGGATTCTTAGTCTATGGAATTTACCCCTTTTAGGTGGGGAAAAAAATGATTTTTTTAGGGTTCCGTACCCAAAGGGTAAAACGGGACCCTATTACTAAGACTTCGCTGTCCGTCCATCCGTACGTCCGTCCGTCCGTCCGTCCGTCTGTCACCAGGCTGTATCTCACGAACCGTGATAGCTAGACAGTTGAAATTTTCACAGATGATGTATTTCTGTTGCCGCTATAACAACAAATACTAAAAACAGAATAAAATAAAGATTTAAATGGGGCTCCCATACAACAAACGTGATTTTTGACCAAAGTTAAGCAACGTCGGGAGGGGTCAGTACTTGGATGGGTGACCGTTTTTTTTTTGCTTTTTTTTGTTTTTGTTTTTTTCATTATGGTACGGAACCCTTCGTGCACGAGTCCGACTCGAACTTGCCCGGTTTTTCTCCTCTAGAGGTCGCAGTTTTTAACCGATTCTGAGCAGGTCCAGTATTTTTTTAACGAGCCTATAACCCATAGACATAATATATATATAGACGGTGTCTCAGCGAGCTGTCACTGTTGCCACTTTTGTTTAGTGTACGATTAACAATGAGGCCCACGTTGCTGTAGCCATGTCGATAAAGTCATATCGATAAACTATCGACATTTCTTGCAATTTTAATTTTACTTCAAAGGCTTAACGATACCTAAAATGACCAAAAACGCTTTTATTCTTTATTGTGGTTATCAGATTACAATTTTATAGTCACGCCCCAGCAGGGTACCAAGGGAAAGTTCAGATATTTAATTAAAATACATAAATACCTCCTAAAATAGGTGTTCCCCAAAAATTGAATTATATTATTATATTATAATATATTCATTATCCATTAGCATTTCAATTATGTTTATGTTTAACGAAGATATTGAAGCTTCAATTAATCGCTATTTCGTTCCGCTGTGTAGCGTTTATCGATATATAACATGATTAAAATCGACTTTTCACATCCCTAAAAGAGCACACATATACGCTTTTACGCACACATACACAGCCTGGGCGCATCAAGAAAGGCAACACTTGATTTGAAGTCCACCTTGTCAACAGTATGGTTGTCCTTTTTTGACAAACGGCATTTTAAAAGAGCGAGGAGAGAGAAAAATGTTACTAGTTGCTGCGTCGTGAAAGAGAACAGAAAAGGTTGGGCCCTTGCTATAACCTATAGTTGGCAGTTATGTTTATTCACTGCTGGGCAAATCAAATAAAAAACCGGGCAAGTGCGAGTCGGACTCGCGCACGAAGGGTTCCGTACCATAATGCAAAGAAAGGCAAAAAACAAAACGGTCACCCATCCAAGTACTGACCCCGCCCGACGTTGCTTAACTTCGGTCAAAAATCACGTTTGTTGTATGGGAGCCCCATTGAAATCTTTATTTTATTCTGTTTTTAGTATTTGTTGTTATAGCGGCAACAGAAATACATCATCTGTGAAAATTTCAACTATCCAGCTATCACGGTTCGTGAGATACAGCCTGGTGACAGACGGACGGACGGACGGACAGCAGAGTCTTAGTAATAGGGTCCCGTTTTACCCTTTGGGTACGGAACCCTAAAAATGGCGGAGCAAGGAGGGTTTTAGTGGTCACAGACAGAGGCAATGGTATTTTATTATCCCGATCTGGTCTCGTTAGGTTAGACCAGTGGTTTTTAACCTTTTCAGTCCGGTCGCACGTGTACGTTTGTTGTATTATTATATTAGGTTAGTTTATTACCCCCGTAAAATACCAGTTTTACCCCCACGGGGGTAATTACCCCCAGGTTAAGAACCACTGGGTTAGACTATCAGAATAACTGCCACGTCCTAAAGTGACAGACATTCTTCATTCATCATAACATGTAATGTGACGTACTTATATTCAAGGTAGTCTCAGGTGGATAGGATTTGAATTGCTTTTTAGGGTTCCGTACCCAAAGGGTAAAACGGGACCCTATTACTAAGACTTCGCTGTCCGTCCGTCCGTCCGTCTGTCCGTCTGTCTGTCACCAGGCTGTATCTCACGAACCGTGATAGCTAGACAGTTGAAATTTTCACAGATGATGTATTTCTGTTGCCGCTATAACAACAAATACTAAAAACAGAATAAAATAAAGATTTAAGTGGGGCTCCCATACAGCAAACGTGATTTTTGACCAAAGTTAAGCAACGTCGGGCGTGGTCAGTACTTGAATGGGTGACCGTTTTCTTTTTGCATTTTTTTCCGTTTTTTTTTTGCTTTATGGTACGGAACCCTTCGTGCGCGAGTCCGACTCGCACTTGCCCGGTTTTTTATGAGACACGACCTAGTTACTTTTTTTTATTATTGTAGGTACCTAAACGGATTGCGAAGATCGACACTGTGGGCACAGAATAAATAATAATACTAGATACAGAAGACCCACTCTCTAACAAAACGCGTCTGTTACGATCAGCACAGATATGGCCGCTTGGTGGCGGCAGCGCCACGCGCGGCTTATGGCAAACCCCAAAATTGGGGCCGAACGGATGTACTTTTAGCTACCTGTAGCAAAGCGACGAAATCGCGGAGTGAGCCACGCCTGGGGGACTAGTCTAATGACAATCGGTTATACTTACATAGCAGACACCACACCAGAGCAGGTGGCCCCGCAACAGAAACATGCCTCATGCACGAAAATTATACTTTGTTTAGTATTATGATTTTTATTATTGCATATAATAAATAAATAAATATGAGGGGGACATCATACACAGATCAACCTAAACCCAAACTAAGCAAAGCTTGTACTATGGGTGCTAGGCGACGATATACATACTTATATAGATAATTACATACTTATATACATAGAAAACAACCATGACTCAGGAACAAATATTTGTGTGATTAGCACAAATAAATGCCCTTACCGGGATTCGAACCCAGGACCCTTATTATATTCTTTGCCCGGGACCATCGGCTTCGCAGGCAGAGTCACTACCCACTTATAGGCCAGACCTGTCGTCTATACAGGGTGATTCAGGAGACGTGAGCAGGACTAACACTGCGCATTTTGTAAATTATAAGCAACTATTTCGTATCAGTATTAGTGAGATTAACGTTAATTTTCACCTCGTGTTGAAAAAAAAATCATTAATTTATTTACGACATGCATGGTCACCCTAAAATTAGAATACTAAGCTACCGATATTCTGTGTCAAATTCAATGTCATCACTGTCATCACGGTCTGGTTACTTTTGAAAACTCGTATCTCACTCAAGTTTGACAGTTTATTTTCTTCGTAATCAAAATGCTGTCATTACGGTTAAAGAGGTTTTATGTTAATTAATTAGGTCTTGTAGGGTAACCATGATTGTAGAGAGTTAAATTTGCCCTCACCAAAAAGTTAAAAAATAGGAAAAAGTGTGGTTGTTTCACCTAAATACTGCGGTGATCGATCAATTATCATTTACTGAGTGTACAGGATTAGTCCTGCTCACGTCTCATGAATCACCCTGTATATTTGTTAGTTCTAGCCTAGAACCTCGAATAGCCTATTTCAACAAACATACACGTATTACATTAGGTACTCTAGATACAAACTCGGTAAAGTTCCCAACTCCGCCACGCGCGTAAACGAGTGAGCTTAAATTAACCGCGACTGTACCGATCAATTTGTGTTACAGCGGATTAGCGGGTACTGGCGCGTACACAAATGTCTCGGACTATATTTATTTACAAAACATTAGGTAAGTTGTATTTTGGTTTAACCTCCTAAGTCCCTGCGTACAATTTTTAGTACATATTCTAAAATCTATTTTGAAATTTTAACCCGGGGTTAACCGATTAAACCGTTAACCCAGTGTCAAATTGTACTGGTAACCATGGTTTCCAGGTTTAACCGGTTAACCCCGGGTTAGTGGGATGGTGAAGTGGCCCTAGGAGTAAGTAGGTAGCAGTTATCTTTATGACTCTGGTCTTCTACATACAAAACTTGTTCAGTTACGCTGCCACAGTGGGCCTACCGCGAACCACGTTGGACGTGTTATACCTCCCTGTCACACTTAGGTACGAATTTACTAGTACAACAAAGAGGCAACACTTCGAACGTGGTTCGCGGTAGTCCCTCAAATTCCAGCGAGTAATTCAATGCTAGCTCTCTCTAACATAACCGGATAAAACCTCAACAGTGTTTCTTGATCCGTATTCTAACAAGATTTGCACTTGCGAGCACGACTGTGCTGTACACTCGGCAACAAAGTTATCCAGGCACCGAGCAGCTTGCAACTGCTGGATGCGCTAGTGATGGGACATGGTTTGTTTATCGTAAATTTTTCAAACTATAAAATATTTATTTTTTATTTTTTAACAAGCAGAATCGTCTCCGAACGATGCGATGCGAATGGTGCCAAGTCTCAAAAAAGACAGTAATTTATCCACTTTTAAATTTATTCTAATTGTAAGCTTTATAAAATATATTACTTGACTAACTCTGCCTGTAATAATTTTAACCATAAATCTCTGTGCTAACTTTATATTTTAAAAACGTATAAACATCTCTAGTCGAATATAAAAGCTACCTATTCAATGAAATTAAATTATTATTAGGAAGGCGGAAAATCGTGCAGAATGGAGAGCCTTGTGGAGGAACCACGACCTCATGTGTTCGTGACCCTCAGTCATGAGGAATCGAGGAAAAAGAAGAAGAAATTAAATATGAAACTACATCATTTAAGTAGGTACTAAAACTGTTTATCTAAATTATCTGTGTCTCGTCTTATTATGTGTAAATCACAAGAGAATATAATACTAACACTATTATATTCGGTAATAACTACCCTAAGTAGGTACCTAAAGACGAAACACGATGCGCCCTTCCCACAATATCTTGCGGCGTAACCTTCAAATACCTAACTCACCTTAAACCTATATTAATTTTAAAGTAGATCATAACATCAGCTGAAAAGCAACTTAATATTTATGACACATAATTTTGACGCCTCAGAGATAAACGTCCCAAAGAAAGAAGGTACCATAAATGTACGAGACTCATACAGTCTTATGACGTCCTTGAGGTAATAGCTCTTTTATCTCGGTCGTCTTGAGCGGGTATATAGGTTATAGGTTATAGGTTATCGCGGGCTTGTTTTCCGCAACTCGACGTCTATTATTGCGCCTATTTTGCGTGATGGGATGGCTGCACTATTCCTGCCAACCCAACTCCACCAAGAAGCCTAGCAGACCCTTAATGTTGCCGACGACTTCTGGGAGAGACCCCGGTGAGCCGAGGTGTTGTGCCCGGTATTTTGCCACCCCTGGGCATTCGAGAATGACGTGGGCGGCTGTCTCCTCTGCCTCCATGCATGCTCTGCAGAGGGGGCTATCTGTAACACGTAGGGTTAATAGGTGTTTGTTAAATGAGGCGTGTCCAGTTATTGCCCCAGCTAAAAGCCGGAGCTGTGGTCTCTTCAGCTGTCGAAGCCTCCGCGACAGATTGGGGTTGAGTGTCGGGAGGGCTTCCTTCGCCTGCCTGCATGTGCCTAGGTTAGACCAATATTGCTGGTGTTTTACCTTGGTGTTGTGTCGCAGCGTGTTCCGGAGCCAGGCATATGGCAGAGGTAGGATTGGCTCAGGTCCTGCCACCTTCAGTTCCGAGCCTCCTCTCGCCAGGATGTCGGCTGCATCGTTACCTCGTGAGTTGCTGTGTCCTTTGATCCACTGCAGAGTTACGCCATTGGTGGTACATACCTCTGACAGAGCTTTGTGACATTCGTAAATTAGCCCTGAAGTGAAAGTAAAACTTTGTAGAGCTTGTAGTACTGACCGACTATCAGAGAGTATGCGGATGGGGTAGTCCATTGCTTCCCTTGAGACGATTGCGTGTGCTGCCATTATAATGCCCATACATTCCGCCTGGAAGACTGTGTTATGGGCACCAAGTGGTGTCGAGATGTGTATGTTTAGGTCTTGAGCGGGTATTTTCTTTATAACGCTGAACGTACTTCAAACCTGAAATTGGATAACATTCATGATTATGAATACAGGTGGGTTAGTTAGTAAAATATTCAAATGTTAGAACATGCGCCGCATATTTTCACGAGGTCACTTTTATAAAGGCTAAAGTGCGCTGAAGGTTAAATACAACATGTACTTATTAGCCTCCAGACAAGCATTAAGATGTAACGTATGCCGGTTAGGGTATGCTATAAAAGGTTTTTTTTAAATCAAGTCTATGAACAAATTATAAAAACTGTTGGAATATAAATGGGTGGAATATTTTTGCTATCGCGACATGTAATGTTCTTAATTAATTTAATGATTAGGTTTTTGAGATCCATTGTCCCCAAATGAGCCTGACAAAGTAACAACGTGGTGTAAGATAGTTATCCAGCAATAAGTATTTAATAACTACACTCTACACATACGAAAACGATGTTTAATCCAAAAGAGGCACTGAGGCAAAAAAACTATAAAATAATGTTAAATATTTAGCCATCAAGCCTACTAAATACCTACCCAACTACCTACCTAAATTATTATTAATAAGAGTCAAGACGATTAAATTTACGATAAAGGCTATTAAAATCGATTGTTAATATTTTCTATCGACTTTTCTCCTCACTACGACTGCTAATCTTCGTTCGATGCGGCGACGGACGAGCGCCTGATCAGACCGATTGGCAACCGCAACTTACACAATTTACAACCAAAACTACACCTTATGTTCTATCTTACAAGTCTCATTTCTCTTTGACAGATCTTGTTACATTTATGATCTTGTTTCCAAGTCTGATTCATTTTATAGATACAAATTTTCTTGTACAAAAACCATTATTAATTGATCTATTTTCCTCAGAAAGAGAGGGAAAGGGCGATAAGAATCATAATTAAATGTAGCCCGATAATAGATTCCTTATAAAGACCTTCATTTGTATGCGATACCTAATTATCGTCGGTTTTTCATTGAAAAGGGAGTTAGGAAATTTATTAATTAAGATTTTAAGGGTTCTTTTGAAAGCCCTTTTCTGATGTATTTCATTTCATTCAGGGCAAGTGAAACACGTTTTGCATGTTTTTATATTAAACTAGCTGTGCCCGCGGCTCCGCCCGCGTGGAATTCGGTTTGTGTCAGTTAGCTGCTAAATATATAAAAAATAGTAAATTACATTACGCTGTATTTTTTTATTCAAAAAATTATAAAATTTATAATTTCTTGCATGATAATTTCTTAAAATAATTCTATCTTATTGTTTCATACTTTTTAGAGCGCTATTTGTAGTAGTCCGACTACGCCCGACTCTTTTAGTATGAGAAAGTCGAAGGCGCCCTGCTTTGGAACGCGTACAGCGTGTCACGTACGTCGGTCTACTCCCGACGCTTTGAATATGAGGGCGCCGAAGGAGCCCGGCTTTGGAACACGCACAGTAAGTATGTCACGTACGTCGGTCTACGCCCGACTCTTTGAGTATGAGGGCGCCGAAGTCGCCCGGCTTTGGTAACCATACAGCGTGTCACGTACGTCTCTTTTAGTATGAGAAAGTCGAAGTCGCCTGGCTTTGGACCGCGTGCAGCGCGCCACGTTGTCGGGATACACCAGAATCTTTTAGTATGAGGGCGCCGAAGGCGCCCGGCTTTGAAACGCGTACAGTGCGACACGTACGTCGGGTTAAGTCCGAAGCAGTGCCGGATTAAAATATTTTGATTTGACCATGGTGCCCCCTCTCCCTAGGGTAATTAAGATTACATTATTTTTTTTGGTAAATTGAGTGAAGTTTATTGCCGCATTACAGCTGAGAATGGAAATCAGTCACATCATTTTATCTCGAAAATTGACAGTGCCGCAGCAGTAATGTTGCAACAGAGTACCTAATGCTGCTGCAGTCGTCACCCGAATGTCACCTTTATCATATCCTAGGTTTGAAAACGCGAGCGAAACGAGCGCGAAAATTTTTCGATATACAAACGCAATTTGATAGACAGTTGTACATTTTTACTTTTAGTATGGAAATCAGTCACATCATTTTATCACGAAAATGTACAGTGCTGCAGCAGTAACGTTGTAACAGAGTAATGCTGCTGCAGTCGCCACCCGAACGTCACCTTTATCATATCTTAGAAAGTGATTGAAAACGCGAGCGAAGTGAGCGCAAAATTTTTTAGATATAAAAACGCAATATGATAGACAGTTGTACATTTTTACTTTTAGTATGGAAATCGGTCATATCATTTTATGACGAAAATTGACAGTAATGTTGCAACAGAGTAATGCTGCTGCAGTCGCCACCCGAATGTCACCTCTATCATACCTTAGAAAGTTATAAAAAACGCGAGCGAAGCGAGCGCGAAAATTTTTCGATATAAAAAACGCAATTTTACTTTTAGTCCCAACCAGGCGCGAATCCAGGATTTCATACAAAGAAGGGATGGGATAGTTTTCTACCAGCCTAGCTTCGCATAGGGCTCGATATTTAAGGGTTTCAGCGAGGTTAATTTCATGCATAAAAGATGCAAGAAAGCAGAGCTTGGAATTGACCAAGAGAATTGAATTGGCGAAGTGTGAGCAAGGCAGAAGGCCCAGCTGCGAAAGAGGAAAGCTTGGATCCACGCCCAAGTGTAATTAAGGCAGAAGATCAACTTTGCCGTAAGGCAGAAGGCCTCGCATAACACCTAACGCCGAACCGCAAAAGAGTAAGAGAGTGAAACCCAGATAAATAGAATAAATATATACCTACATACAAACACGAACGCTGAAAAAACAATACACTCTCTCTCTCTTTTTTTGGGTAAGTAGTCGTGAAAAAGATGTCACTGTGCAATGAGGGGTAATTAATTTACTGTCGTTTAATTTTGTTGTATATTATTAAATCGACATAATTATTCAATTTTTGTTGATGTCCTGTAAACTTAGAGTTAATTTGGCAAAAACCTTGCTCGGTGGCTATAGGGAATATTAGGCAAAGATCTGCGTAGGTGGCGCTAGTTGTACACATACAGTAAACAAACATCAATGACACATGGCCTACCGTGAAACACGACAATCGAGGGTTCGATTTCTGCCTCTTTATCACTCTCGCATATTCGAGCGATAAAGAGGCGGATAACTAAATTTCGATTTTCGCGTTTACCGGTAGGCCCTTGTTAACAAACCGCCTTGATGCATCAATGTCATATTTTATTGTCTGTGAAAACTTGTCAAAAAACAGTGTAAGTAAGTGTAAGGTACAGTAGGTATGTATAAGTTAGTCTATGAATTTACTGAGTCGGTAGTGCTGCACTCTGGCGGCAGAACATTGCAGTAATATCCCCTATTCATGTCATTGCGTATTCAGCGCCATCTGTTAGTTTACCAGGGTACTCAATAGTGGTAGCACATATTTGAAAAAAGTTTGCCCCTCCTTCCTAAGTAGCGCCATAAGATTCAGGGGCAAACTTAGATCAAGCGAGTGTTGTGGCTACCCCCCCTTTTAAGGGTTGAATTTTTATAGCCTATAACCTGGCCGGAGATTTTCTCCACAGATTAGTAAAGTTTGCATCAAAATCCGTTCAGCCGTTTTCACGTGATGCGCGTTCAAATAAACAGACAAACAGATAAACAGATAAACAGATAAACAGACAAACAGACAAAAATTCTAAAAACTGTTGGAACGTGTTCTGTTATCGATTCTAAGTAGCCCCAGCCAACTTTTTTTCAAATATCTTCCATGTACAGACTTTCTACCCTCTACAGCTTTATTATATGTAATATAGATAATATAGATAATATAGATATAGATATAGATAGATAGATATGTATAGATAGATAGATAGAGTGGTAGTTGATGTGAAAGTTAGTAGAATATGTAATACGAGTATGTATGTTACCAAATCAAACAAAATCGAACTGATTTGGATGGCAGGCAGGCTTGAATAAAATAGTTTTATTTATTTATTACTCAGATAAGTGGCACGGCATTACAGTAAACACCAAGGCACTGTGAAACCATGAAAATAAGAATACATGAAAAAACGACTGTCTGTTGCACACGAAAATGTACCCAAATTTATTGTAAGTTCGTTTTGGTCACTAGTGTCAAAAACATACAGAAATTAAACTTGAGTACAGATTCGTCACTGCTGACGAAAGTGCACTAAAAATACATAAACGCGTTTTTAGGAACTTAGTCGAAAAGTGACGAATGTGTACGGGATCACACAGGACTGTGTGGACTGAATGTAGATGTAGTGACAGAAATTGAGACAGGTATGTTGAGATGGTTTGGACATGTGGAAAGAATGAGTGAAAGAAGGCTGACAAAGAGAGTGTATGAGGGAGAAGTGGAAGTGGGAGTTGGAAGGAGTAGACCTCGGCGGACTTTCTCTGATCAGATCGGGGAAATCCTGAAGAAAGGCCAGGTCAAGAGCACCCTAAACCGGCGAGCGTGTATGAGGAATGTTATGAATGTGAAGGAAGCGAAAGAGGTATGTCAGGATCGTAGCAGGTAGAAATCCCTGGTCTCTGCCTACCCCTCCGGTAAATAGGCGTGATTATATGTATGTATGTAGGTATGTATGAAAACAAAAAAAAAACAAAGAAAAATTAAACATTAAGTAAATTTGGCCGACGACATAATAGCGTGGCTCCGTTGCGTCGTCTGACTTGGTGTTAGAGTTAGACCAAGAAAAGTCTGCAGCGATTTTGATAGCCCACGCAGTGCAAGTGTTATTTTAATTTCAAACTTCGTTATATAGCTCCGTCCTTCAGCGATTCAGTTTAGGTCCTAAAAAGAATCGCAATAAGGACATCATGGTAAGGCCCATGGGCATTTTAATATGTCACCTGTTATCGTCATGTTTTCACATATATAATGAAGCAAGCTGATCCTCAAGTTTAATAAATGATTAATGAGTATACTGCAACCCTTTGGCAACCTCGACATTCATGACTATTAAACGTAAGCAGTCAAAGGGATGAATAGACGAACGGGTGGCTACACCGGGATTAAGCGTCACACCTAATTCAGATGTCATATCTGGGTCATATATTATACGTATCGCATTATGAACCGTTCATAAACTGCAAATTAGGCCCAGTATAAAGGTAAACTAGTTAAAACAAATGCGTAAAAATCGTTATCGATCTAATAATGAGATAATGACATTCGAATTTCGAACATCTCTGAAAAACAAATGAGTTTGATTTGACCTAGCATAATTAGTTAATTAGGTACCTTAAAATACTCTTGTGGTGTTTTTATAAAACTAGCTTTCCGCTCATTTCATAAATCTACACTACATAGTATTGTTATACCTTTTATTAAGTAGCACTGTAGCAGTAACATAAATTACCAATAACAATTGGGGGCTTATAAAAGTGTGTATGGAATAAGTCTATTCGCCCTTAAATCTTATACCTACCTAAAAAAATTTAAAAAGAAGTCAAATGAAGGGCATAGTTATATTAGTTATGGTGAAAATACAATAAATTGATGTGATTAAAAATATTTGCACGGCGGTAGCGGTCGTCCACCAGCCTTTTAATGCCTAAATGCGATCCGTCTAATATCATTGCAGGGTGGAAATTATATAACAATAAATCCATTTATAGTAACAGCACCAGTCATGGGACATTTAAGAGGAAATTTTGAGTATTTATGATATTTCCCGTATACATGTAAATGGTCTACCGCTTAGCGTGTTAAAAGATGAAAGTCCTATCCGTCTTTCATGTTTTAGGCGTGTTGTATGAAAGATACAGCAATTAGTTTCCACATATTTAACAAATTAAAACTATGCTTTTTTTCTCCAGTCATGGACACCAAAGCTCCAGTAATGGGCTCCCGGTAATGGACGTGGATCCAGTAATGGACCCCCTATAATGGACATTGCTCTATCAGTATAAAATATTGAAATGGGGAATAAGTTACGACAAAAAAATCAATTTTTGGTATAAGCTTTTATCGCTGAATGTATTTTTCTTTCCACAGCCAATTATTATTGTATTAGATCCATCAAGACAATTCTAATATACCCAAACACAATTAGTTAGGGTTTATTGCGATAAAGTTCCCATGGCCACCTCCTGTCTCCATCATCAGATTAGGTCCATGTTATCATAATATTGCATTATCATCCGATTTGCATACTTAATTACGTACTTACACAAAATTTCAACTGAATCACCAAGATTGGACCCACACTAACTAACAGGGCAAGTTAAATAAAAGTTTGGAAAAACGATATTAATTTATCCGAAGTCCGAGAATACCTCCTGGTCGACATATTTCGTAACTACATTTTACTTCTGTATTGTGTACATGAAATTATGGCATGGCAAGCATCATTCTGTCAAATGTCCCATCATAGGAGGTACGCAGTTTTACAGCTCCTATAATGGGATTGGGCCAAATACCACTATTTTTTTACATCTGTGGAGTCACAACATACTGTGTTGTATACCTTATCTCATGGTAAATTCAATTAACAAAACACATTCTAGTTTTCATAAAGTATTAATTAATTGAAATTTAATAAATTAACTCACCTCTCTTAGCGAAGTTGTTAAGAATTCGTAGTGGTATTTTTTTTCAGTGACACGACAACTTTTGGGTTGACGCCAATTTCTTAAAAAGCCACCAAATTTAATGAAACTTCAAACTGAAACAGCTCTAGGACTCTTATTTATGATAATATACAGCCAGTGTTTATAAACTACTTTTAGATACTTATTTTAGAGGAATTTTGTGAGTGTCTAGATAATGGGCGTGGAACCAGTAATGGGACAAAAAAATCTAGCGTCTCATCTTGTGACTCCATTGGAGAAGCAGGTTCCGATATGTTGACTCTTGGAGAGCGAAATGCCGACTGAGGTCCGGGTGCGATTTTATTATCGCAGTGCGCGCAGGGCCATACAACTCCGTATGCTGCAATTCACTTTGTGACAATCGCGTCGCGAGCAGTCGCGGAAAAATGTGACAAATCACAATTTTAAAATCGCTGCGATTTTTTTGTCGCATATGCGCGCACTGCCGTGTATATATTACATACGTTACATTTCTGCGACTAAATTATCGCGCGACAAAAAGTCGTGGTGCGCGCTTGGCCTAATATTTTACATATTATTTATCATAGATTCTTTATAAGGCACCATCATACACGACACGAGCTGTTTTTCTAAAGAATTTCAGTGCCTAAATCTCTATGGGCAATTAATTAATTCAGAATGAACTCCCTCACGACTATGACCATACATAGAGATCTTTTCCTACAAAAAAATAAATTATTGGATGACCATGTATATTCAGACTCTGAATTTCTCAAATAATAATATAATATAAATAATATTATCTAAAGTTGATAAATAGATTGTATTAGATTGTTAGTAATTTAAGAAAAACAAGTTAAATATCTGTTATTAATAAAATAAAAGTGGGTAGGTAATATTAAAGTAGGTTAGATTTGGCTTGGCCAGGTTTTATCAGAATTACAATATATATAAAATGATTGATATAATGAAAACTGGCCAAGTCAAATCTAACCTACTTTAAGATCTCACATTTTTTTAAATAACAGCAATTGTTATAGGTATCCAATAAAGCAAAGAAATAGAGTTTAATACTTGTTTATAATGTTATTTTGTTCCTATAAATACATATTTGGATTTTGCATAGAACTTGGCAGTGGCACTCATTTAGATCTCCATTCTTTTTGCGGCGAGCCCCACAGCCAAGCATAACTTTTGTATTGAACTTGGCTCTCCTTTTTTACATTTATGTTTTTGGTGGGATAGGGTATACTACTATATACCCAAATTTCAATTGCTTATCGTTTATGCCCAACCAGTCATTTATATCCAAATTTAAAATGCTCTAGTGCAGAAACATATCATTTTCTGCACATCTTTTAAAACAACAATGACCCTCTTTCAGAGCATGAGAAATGAAAAAAAATATTTGTATGCAGAAGCGGTCGGTCGCCCACCATACTTTTATCCTATTAATGCTTTTAATTTAATGCAATACGTCATATCATAAGTCATAATGCGGCAAACTGGGAGTACTGGCTGGCCACTGCACACTTGCACAGATGACACCGCCCCGAGCGAGTGATAATTTTCAACTAACCAACTCACTAATCCACCCGACGAAGCTTAATTCTCTGCCGAGTTGAGAACATACCGCGATTACGATTTTTCAAATATTGTACTGAACAAATTGATTCTCAATTTGAGATGGTTACACGTGGAAAAAATTAGTAGACTTCGGCGGACTTTCTCTGATCAGATCGGGGAAATCACCACGCACCCTAAACCGGCGATCGTGTATGAGGAATGTTATGAAAGTGAACATGTGTCATTTTCCATGTATTTGTGTCGGCATTACAGATTGGATTTTGTATGTGAGTGAAAGAGCGCCTGTGTGCACGTTTCCCCCCGCCAAAAATGGCAGAACGATTTGTACGATAAGATATCGCTTGGGACGCTTGGGCTCCTCCCTTCCGACGTGTCGGAGGATGTTCGAAGCCTGACACTGTCAATTTCCTGTACAGTTCTGCGAAGCCTCTACTTTATATGATCCAAACAGATTTTGTCGTGCTTTTCCATGCCTTTCCGAAAGGCCAAATGCGGCCCGCGTCGCGTTCCAATCCGGCCCGCCGACACCCAAAGCGTCCGGCCCGCGGGAGCCAGGCCCCAGGGGTTCAGCCCTAACAGCAGCAACCAGATACAGCCCCGGCGCTGACGGTGGCCCGCGCGAGGTTTCTGAGGGGCAATATGGCCCTCAGGTAAAATAGTTTGGAGACCCCTGGTCTAGGGTGGAACGGACCTGATCTGCCCATCTTGTTGGACTGCGACCTCTTGGTCATTTGCCACCAACCTTGCCAGTAACGATGACGATAATTCTATAGTTCGTTTTTTTTAGCATTAGAAATAACTAAATAGAAGGTAAACAATCTTGATGTGTCTTTTTATTGAAAAACACATTTTAAAAATAAGTTACGGCAAACATGTGACAATTATAAATCGAATACGATCATTTTATATTCTTCTGCTTTCATAAGTAATAGTTTTTGATTTTTAAAAAGCGTTTTTCAATTAACAGACATGTCGAGATCGCTTACCTTCTTGCAAGTTCTTTCTAATGCTAAAAAAAACGAACTATAGGGTCGGTTGCACCAAATTGTTCGTATCGTTAAAGAGTTCGCTAAATTATTATGTATAGAAAGTTTCTTAGTAAAGCGCCGGCGCGCCGGCTGACGTTGATCAGTCAGTCAAATGTGGTTGGTGCAACTGGCCCCTAGCCTTACATTATTTTAAAAGTCTGGGGTATAAATTTGAGCCTAATGTGCCCCTAACCTCGCAGCGACATGTCAGCCTACACTAAATACTGCTCGACACGATTAACCCGCGCAATCACGACTCGTGGCGGCTAGCTGTACCGACAATTACAAATTTAATCCAGTCATTAGAAAGACGGTATTGGGTGAAATGAAACACATATCAGAAAAACCGGACAAATGCGAGTGGGATTCGCCCACCGAGGGTTCCGGGTTATAGCGGCAAGAGGAATAAGTCTAAGAATAAGTCATCTGTGAAAAGTACAACTGTCTAGCTATCACGGTTCATGAGATACAGCCTGGTGACAGACAGACGGACAGGGGGACAGTGGCCTTGATAATAGGGTCCCCGTTTTTACCCTTTGGGTGCGGAACCCTAGGAAGGTCACTTCTACTAAACATCGTAAGTTAACGAACCGATTACATGTATAATCACGTTTTTCATATTTGAGTCTCAAGTTAAGTACGAGTAACCTTCTGAAAAAAATTGTCTCCTATGTAAGTGTGTATGTCTACAGGAAATACGCGAAGATGCTAGATTTATTTAGGTTTAATATTCCATATTGTGGAAAATATGTAGTTCCCAAAAAGTATTTGAAGTAAATTCCAACTTACCACCACCACGTAAATAAATAAGGATCTCGGGAGCCTCACAGGCCAATTCGAGTTTCAGATATTCGATCTGTTTTCGATATGATACTAGTCAGTGTCAAGTAACGTTTTTGGTTGAGGAAATGTTACCTTTGACACTGACAGATTTATCATATCGGAAACAGATCGAATAACTAAAAGTCGAATTGGCCTATCAGAGTCGGCGGCATCGACTTGCCAACTTGTTAGCTCTAATCACAGGCCTGGCTAGTAACTTGCGCTAACTGTGTTTTCTCTCGTCTTTGGCTATTCCTAGTTCCTAAGGTTGATGCTTAAGGAAAACCAGTGTCAATAGAGTTATATCTGTCGCAGTCAGATCGTATAATCCGCCGTATTACATTACGGCTAGCCGTTTTCAAAAACAGGGGCGTTTTGAAATGCGGCGGTTGGACGATTAGCCGGATTGAATGCGGCTGAATGAGAATCCGCCGGAATGTATTCGGCGCCATATTCCGACGTTCTTTAACACGGCTAGCCGTAATGTAACGTCAAATCATGGGATTAGTTGTCAAGCGGATCCCAGGCTCCCATGAGCCGTGGCAAAATGCCGGGATAACGCCAGGAAGAAGACAGTATAATAGCTTATTGTCAAATTGAGGCGAATGCTCGGCTCGAGAGAGTAATACAGGGTGGCTGAGGCTATTGTTACAGTTAGGAATCCCAGTGGCATCCGACAACAGACCGGAACTGCTTTGATATGTTATAAGTCATTAGCAATTGTTAACAAGTAAAGTTTAAATCAAGTAAAAAATCATTTGCAAAACCGAAGTGATCCCATAAGTGTTCCGTCACCAAAGTTTTGTACGGAACACTAAAAAAGTATAAACAAGTAACCGTCAAAAATATTTTTGATACACACTTTTATTGCCGATTCTTTGCATGCCTATCAAGTACTTCTCGAGAGCTTGCAAATGAGCCTCAATGTGTTTATGTTTTTCCATCGAAGAGTTCCTTTGGCTACCTTCCGAGTGTATCATCAGATCAGGTCCATGTTAGTATATTATTGCATTTGTCATCGTAAATATGGAAATATGCGAAATTTCAGCTCAATCAGACACCCGGAAGTGGTTCAAATTTAAGTTACAAGATTACAAAGAGATACCTATAGGTATAAACGCAGTGAAGCTATTCATAAAAGTGTGTACCATAGTTTAATAAAACATGGTCTTCTCTTCCCAGAGTGACACAAGCCTACGTCACAATAACATGGCCGCTATATATAGCGCTATCGCATATTGTCATATAGCGCTGTCGCATGATGACGTAGGCTCGTGTCAGTCACGTGACCACGAAAAGACGGGAAGAGAGTACCAGGCGGAGTATATTATTATACCATGGTGTATACCTAATAGCGACTGCACATATTTAACGAAGCAGCGATTATTCATTTGCATTTAACTTTTCTATGCGAATCCTTGCATAAGCCAGTTTCTGCTGCATTTTATAAGAACTCGAATAAAATTTAATTTATCCTTAACTTGGAACCCACAATAATACTGTGTAGATGGTTAAAGTTCCTCGAATAAGATATCCCGCGATTCTTTTTTAGGGTTCCGTACCCAAAGGGTAAAACGGGACCCTATTACTAAGACTTCGCTGTCCGTCCGTCCGTCCGTCCGTCCGTCCGTCCGTCCGTCCGTCCGTCTGTCACCAGGCTGTATCTCACGAACCGTGATAGCTAGACAGTTGAAATTTTCACAGATGATGTATTTCTGTTGCCGCTATAACAACATATACTAAAAACAGAATAAAATAAAGATTTAAATGGGGCTCCCATACAACAAACGTGATTTTTGACCAAAGTTAAGCAACGTCGGGAGGGGTCAGTACTTGGATGTGTGACCGTTTTCTTTTTGCTTTTTTTGTTTTTTTTTTGCATTATGGTACGGAACCCTTCGTGCGCGAGTCGGACTCGCACTTGCCCGGTTTTTTTTATATTTTCAATGGTTACTGCCGTGACTTTGTCTGCGTGAAATGATGATGATGATGATTGATAAAAACTACCCTACATCCTTTCTCGGGGCCTAAACCCTCCAAAATACCAAATTTTGTCCAATATAGACAGACATGGTCGTTTCTCAAAAAGTTGGCACCGCCAGGTTAAAATTTATGTTTTTCAAAAATTTTGCATTTTCGCATTTTTTTTTATTGGGATCGTTAAAAGGCAACTTAAACTATTAGAAAATGTGGAAGGGAAGCAATTCCTTCAATTAGTTTAGAAGACATAGGCGTTTGAAATTCAGGTGAATGATATCAAGGGCAGGTGAAAGATATTTTGTCTCCAGGTTATCGATAGTAGAAGCAGGTTATCGAGAAATAAGTACAAATTCCAATAAAAATATTGACAGGTTATCGAGAGGCGTCATTAACCTGTGTCCGTTGCCGTTAACCTGGTTTCTTGTCATCATTCACCTGTAATGAGTGTCATCCACCTGTCCACCACATCATTTCAATGCCTTCTAAAAAGAATCGAAAAATGTGTCATCATCAATAAAAAGGGAACTTATTGTCCACCACGATGATTAAAATTTTGGATTCTGACCCACCTCACCTTCGATTCGATTCCCAATTTAACAACAAGTTTCTGTGAATAAGTAAACATTCAATCTTGCTGTCTATTCACCCTGGCAGTACCTAGTGGAACTCAGGTTTGGTGCAACATAGACACACGCTGTTTTGGTCATTCGACACGTCTTGATGAGGACTTGGGAAAGCAGTACCCAAGATAGAGCTGATGATGAACCCTCGCAGTACCTAGTGGAACTCAGGTTTGGTGCAACATAGACACACGCTGTTTTGGTCATCCAACACGTCTTGATGAACACTTGGAAAAGTGGTTACTAAGATAGAGCTGATGCTGAACCTTCGCAGTACCTAGTGGAACTCAGGTTTGGTGCAACATAGACACACGCTGTTTTGGTCATTCGACACGTCTTGATGAGCACTTGGGAAAGCAGTACCCAAGATAGAGCTGATGCTGAACCCTCGCAGTGCCTAGTGGAACTCAGGTTTGGTGCAAGGTCAGGTCAGGTTAGGTCCGGGTTCAGGTTTAGATAAGAGCCGGGATCCAGGTCTAGGTCCGACTCCGGGTTTGAGTCTAGGTCCGGGTCCGAGTCACAGTCCGGGTCCGAGTCCGGGCCCGAGTCTGGGTCCGGGTCCCAGCCCCAGTCCCAATCCAAGTCAAAATCTAAATCGCCAAACGTGTACTATGCATCGTTGAAGAGTTCTGTTCTAATCATCATCAGCAGTTCCACTTCATCAAATGCGACAGTTTTTAATGAAAATGCTTGATTTTCTAATGAAAATCCAAAAGTCACTATACGCATGCCTTTAAGATTTGAGGAGTTCCCTCGATTCCTCATGGATCCCATCATCAGAACTCGAGATTGACAAAAATGCAGCTTATAAACTTATCTTGCTTAACAAACATAACGAAGAGGACAAATCGCCAAACGTGAACTATGCGTCGTTGAAGAGTTCCGTTCTGATCTTCATCAGCAGTTCCACTTCGTCCAATGTCACTTTTGTGAATGTATATGCTTGATTTGTAAATAAAAACACAAAAATCACTATATGCATGCCTTTAAGATTTGAGGAGTTCCCTCGATTCTTCATAGATCCCATCATCAGAACTGGGTTTTGACAAGAACGGGACTAATCTGCATATACTTATACTTTTTACAAAACATTTTAATATATGTCTAAAACTAAAAACCCTCATAAGGTACCTTTTCCCGTGGGACGTCACAAATCTAGTTTGAGTATATGTAACGTGGATTTTAAATAATTATCGATCACCTGTCATATGGCAGGTGAATGACGCTTCGTTCACCTGCCATTGCATCATTCACCTGACTTTTTTGGACAGGTTAACGAGACTTAAGAAAGAAGTACAAAAATTTCAATAATATGCAGCTTTAACAGACAGGATAGTTTTTATTCCTAAATTAACACACAAAAGCGATATAACCGCTATATAATTATATAGTTACGAGTATTAGTTGTGGTATCAGTGACATTAACCTGCCGCAAAATCTCATCCACCTGGCAGTTTTAGCCAGGTGGACGATATGCAGGTGATGGGGAAAATGGCAGTTATATCGCGAATACACAAAATGTATTAGCTTGATGAACTCCATACTTAGGCATATAAAACTAAACTATTGTTTACGTTACATATCTTGATAGTAATGCGATAGGTTACATAATTAGCAAGATATCGACTCCAGGATAAAGAGTACTTACCCATTACAAACTCCAATTTCCGATACTTTGTCGTTTGTGTTTTATTTGCGAAGCACAATAACCACGTCTTCGTCCTACCAGGTGATAGCTGATGAGTGACGGCTTCAGCTCGTGCGGAGTGAGACGGGAAAGGTGCAGTGGGGGTTATACAATCGTCGTGAACGTGACGCGCCAGGTGACTGTTAAGAATTGCCTTGGACAAACTTTGAAGCCGAATAACTTAAAATATAAGTATAATATTGTTATGCGATAGTAATACTTTAAAAGTTAAGGATATATGTTAATAAAATACGGTAATGCCGTTAAATTAAGTTAATATCTTGTGTGGTTTTCATAGCTCGGAACATCAGTACCTCGCGTTGGGACACGGCAGGTTAACGGATAAACGTAGTTACAATATTTTTTTTTGTAATCAATATTTATTAAATCTTTTTCAAAGTATTAGGCCTCTGTGTAAAAAGTCTCTCTAAATATGTATTAATTTTTTATATATAAAAATAGTACATAACGAAAAAAAAGTTCTAACATAAACCTATTTACAGGTGGCGGTGCCAACTTTTTGAGAAACGACCACATACGTTCGCATTTATAATATTAGTATAAAAATAGTAATAAAAATTTGGCTGTTTCATACATTTTGGCTGGTCCATTTTCTATGGAAGGGTAATTTTTTTTACGCGATTTCGGGGTCGGTCCCATAGTAAAAGTTGCTCAGTATAATCCCAAAACCGCAAACGGAAAGGCATTTATTTTTTAGCCACCCTGTAAATCTATAGATCGATAATAGCCGTATAGATCTCAACTGGCCATCACTCGCGTAACCATTGGGAATACAAGCAATGCCTGCATCTTGCAAACTTAACTTAATAACTTGAATCATAATAACCAGTTTGCGCATACGCACCCAACAAACCTATATCTATCTCCCTCCAATACACACTTAATGACCTTTAATGATACATCCGTCTCTCTCTAGAGGCTATCGCAAAGATGACCTTTTATTATTCTTGTCATTCTTAAAGTGTAGTGCGTAGGAGATGCTCGTTTTGTTAAAAATAATAAGGAAATAAGTGAAATATTAGTGAAAATACTTTTAAAATGGTAAGAAAGGTGTTTTTTTTCTTTAACTAGTGTTGTGCTTAAGTGATACGTAGTGATGTTAAAGGAAGTTTTATAATTATGTTTTAATTAGTGTTGTGAAGATGATTACCGGTTCTGGAGGTAGTTTTTTAATTATTTACGCCATAACGGATGTTCTAGACGGAATGACTGGTTTGTAATGTAATGGATTTTAAGTTTAGTTATTAGGTTACTGTAATAAGGAATCCCACCAAAAACATTCTGTAAAAAACTAGCCAAGTCTCGATGGAGCTGCTTGTTTATCTCTAAAAAGTAATGAAATCTAGACAAAGTCGTGCCAAGTCTAAGGTTCCTTACTGCGATTTCTTTATTATTATAGTTAATGTTGTGTGACTTGTAAGGAATAGGCAAAATAGGCAACTTTGTACAGCCGCCATCAGATATATCGGAGCGGCCAAGGTGTTCACAATATCTGAACAAGTACTGTAAACGCCTTGACAATAGAGGCGTGCTCAGATATTAATGAGCACCTTGGCCGCTCCGATATATATGATGGCGACTGTATCTACTCTTGTCCTCGTCACGTAACAATATCTGGGAGGCCGAGCTTTGCTCAGAAAACATATAAAAACTTAAAAAATGCGCGTTTTCCGATCCGAGATAACACCTAGATATGTAGATCGATTTATCGCCCCCGAAAACCCCTATATAACAAACTAGCTTTTGCCCGCGACTTCGTCTGCGTGGAGTTAGTCATTTGGGTATTTAATAAATAAATTGGGTAAATAAATGCCCTTGCCAGGATTCGAACCCGGGACCTCCCGCTTCGTAGGCGTGATCACTACTGACTATGCTAGGAGGCCGTAATAAGGTTTAAAATAAAAAAAAAGATTAAAAATATATAAAAAAACACCACTATAAATAGATTTTAACAAACTGGTTCTGTTTATTTACATTATTACATTGTTTAAAAATACCTAAACAATTGCCTTGGGTACTATTAGCAACTATAGTCTGTATCTTTAGGTAGCCTAGCGGTGAGAGCGTGCGACTTGCAATCTGGAGGTCGCGGGTTCAAACCCCGACTCGTACCAATGAGTTTTTCGGAACTTATGTACTTACGAAATATCTATTGATATTTACCAGTCGCTTTTCGGTGAAGGAAAAGATCGTGAGGAAACCGGACTAATCCCAATAAGGCCTAGTTTACCCTCTGGGTTGGAAGGTCAGATGGCAGTCGCTTTCGTAAAACTAGTGCCTACGTCAAATCATGAGATTAGTTGTCAAGCGGAACCCAGGCTCTCATGAGCCGTGGCGAAATGCCGGGATAACGCCAGGAAGAAGAGTCTGTATCTTTAGGTATTTAAATAAAAGTAAATAATCAATTTGTATATTTTCGGGTAGTTATAACATTTATTGGTTAACCAACCAAATACTAAACCGCCTGGATCAGTCACTGAACGACCTGACTTTAACCTAAATTATTTGATCATATAATTTTGTCATCTACCGACAACTGGTTTAAGGAGCCATTTGAGGGTAGATTTTGTTTACTTTTATTTAAATACCTAAAGATACAGAGTAAATATTATGCTTTAGTTACTATCAGCAAAGAAATATTGATTGCAGAAGAGGGTTAAAGTCTAAATAATCGTGAGAAAATACATTAACCTACCTAAATATCTTATCACTTCTAAGTGTGGCAATCATCTTGAAACATCCGCCCTTGACATCAAGTGGCAAGTGGAAGAACGCTTCGTTGTCATGTATGTACATGTACAAACATTAACCACATCCATATTCCTGTGAAGAAAATGGCCACAAGTTTGCAACTTGCGAAAATTATCCAAAATTTAACCTTTTTGGGTTCAAATTCAAAGATATCCCCATCGGAGTGGCTGAGGTGCTCAAAAAAATATGAACACGCCTTGACAATTAGAGACGTGTTCAGATATTTGTGAACACCTTGGCCGCTCCGATATATTTGATGGCGACTGTACAAATTACCTCGAATGAAATATGAAATAAACGGAACACAGTTTTGCTTTTGTTATGTTTCATTAGATTTTAAAACAAAACAAATTAAGTTCTATTATCATACCATTTGAATCAAAGACTTCCAATTTTCGTTGTATGGTGGGCCACTCTTCAATTTAAGGAAACTCTCACAGGAAACGAAAGTTTCAGTATGAAAACTAGGGCTTGCATTCCGGAATTTCGAAATTCCGGAATCGGACGAATTTTCCGATATTACAATTCCGGAATTGATACAACTGAATATCGAAAATTCCGGAATTGGATTTAAGTACTTTTTTAGGTTTATTATTGAAAATTTTAAGAACCTACACTATACTTGTGTCTTTTGTTGTTATTAAGTGCCTCTTAGTCGTTTAGTGAACTACTAAAACAGTGGGACAATAAGGGCTCTTAAAAAAAAAGCAAAGCGATTTACTTGCTTAGAATAGTCAGAATAGTCTGAATCCTTCAAAAGCGAATTTTATTTTTAAATTTAATAATATTTGGGAATACTAGGTTAGAAAAAGTAGTAAGCTATTATATTTATCTATTTTATAAAATTATGCATCGAATGGTTTGCTAGCAACTATAGTTTCGTCAAATGCCCCGTATCATTGAAGTGAATAAAAGTAACCATTAAAAAGCATCATTAACCATTAATTGTATAAAGTGGTAAAATAAGAGGTGAAAAAAAAACATAGCTACCTACTTCAAATTAAATTTCTCTGAAACAATACTAACTTTAATAAACGTAAAGTATCAGAATTTCACATTTTTTGTTGTTTTTTACTAAATAATCTAATAAAAATATGTTAAACCCTAATTCCGGAACCAGTTCCGGAATTCCGGAATTGGAATCCAATATCGAAAATTAGTTCCGGAATTGGTAATCATCCGATATTGCAAGCCCTAATGAAAATGGATAATTTCGATTCCCTCACACAAAAATGAGAAGTTTCCGAAATATTCGCAATTTTGGAAAAAAAATTTTGGTTAATCAGTAAATGTTAGAACTACCCGGAAATGTACAAATTAGTTGTTTAATTTTATTTAAGTAGGTACCTAAAGATACAGAGTATAAACTTATCATTTCTAAGAATTCTTCGTAGCAATCTTGAAACATCTGCCCTTGACATTAAGCAATATTTTGCTCGCCTAGCGCACACAAGCTCAAGGAAGACCCGGTAATTACGTCGGTGTGATTGTTTCTGCCTTAATTGATTACCACCATAGGCAGAGAGCAAGTGCAAATATTAGTCGGAAATAATCTGTGGTAAAAGTAATTAATTAGTGCTGAGAAGTAATGAACATAATCTGAGAAGCGTCATTAACCCTTAAATGCATGGTGTACGATGCAGCGTACATTACAAAAATATCTGATTTTATACGAAATTAGATAAAATGTATTTATTCCTATATATTATTTTAATAGTAAAACTCCGTTTGCTGATTTTTTACTTAAATAAACGCAATATTTTAATTTATAAAAATTACATTCGTTTTCAAGACGAAATGTCGGAAAATTTGAAAATATCCAGAGTTTGATGATTTTTAGTATGTGATTTTGGACGTTTTATTTGGGGATTGTAATTATTTTATATTTAAAAACTTTATCATAGGTGTATCTAAAATAGTGTATCTTTTTGATGGTAGTAAGATTTTTCATATATCTCTTCCTAATAATTATATATTTACATAAATATGATTTAGCTTATGCAACTTCTAACACTGATTTCGCAGTGAAATTCGATGTTATAATTAACACATATATTAATTTCGGGCAAAAAGAAAAACATTGCACTTAAGGGTTAATTAGAGTGCTTATACTGTAATCGAATTTGATTATACAGTGTTAAACAAAATGGTGCTAAAATAACAGTAACAATGAAGAATTAGGTTAATTTATTTATTTAAAACAATATAACAAAAAAAAGCAATATTGAATAACATTCTCAGTAATTCCCTAATTCAGTTGCTGATGCTAGAATTCTCCATTTAAATGTGCTCCCATTTTCAAATTTCTTCAAATAGTTAAAATGTATTCCTGAAAGCTGTAACTGACTCTCTGCCAACTACTTTTCAGTTTTATGGACTTAAAACGGAAGTTATTCGAAAGTAGGTTCTTCGATAGTTTTCCTATCAATGTGCCATCTTGAATTTTTCCGGTAATAGAAGTTAGAGAGCATTTGGGGGGCTTCTCTGGTATTTGTAGATATAAAGATAAAAATAAGATATGATTTAATTTATTTAACAAGACTTATTTGTTCAGACAAAAATAATACAAAAGTATAAAATCATAAGTGTAAACACTTACATCTAACATAATGTTAGAAGGCCGTAGATGATCAAAAACACAAAAAACATCTATAATTATTTAGAGGTGTAAATGACTCTAAGTGTCAGAACTCATATATATCATATAGTTTATCAAATTATCCTCAGAGATGTATAGGGTCTTCAAGAGTCAAAATCCTGTATAATTAACACATTCATTAAGAGAAAAGAAACATACCTACGAGGACCGAATGAGGCGTCTCACTGTAATTATACTCAAAAATAAAGTTACAGCTCGTGTTAGCTTAAATAGACCAAATTCTATTTGTACTTCAAACCTAGAATCGCCCCCCTGGCCACTTGCCAGGCCTCGAGCATCACACACCAACATCCTAATTTATAAGATTGGTCTGTCCAAGATCCTGAATGACCGAGCGAACTTTCGCGATTGCTTCCCGTACTTATGCTTATTAACTTGGCTGGTGGCCATCTTATGAGGTTCAGGATGTATTTGCGGGGCAACTTTGTAGTAATGTTCATTAATTGAAGTGCTGCGCTAGTAATGAAGTTATAAGCTCTCAGCTCTGGAGTTTTCTTTGTTATCTATTGGATTCAACTTATTGGGTTAAATATTAATCGACGATTGATCACTACTATCTTCTTATACATATTAATCTCGTATTAATTGAAATTTGGTTTAATTATCTCTCTGTTTTTATAGTGCTACTGTGATATATAATTTATTTACATAATATATATACAGTGGTACTACTAAACGAAATTAATAACTAGCTTAAATCCAAAATGCTACTTATATTGCGTTATGTTTTTATACCTTGTAACTAACTGTAACAAATAGAAAAGTTCTCCAAGTTAAAATATCTCTTCTGTAAAAAAAGCACAAATCTTTTGTAAACACTAGAGTTAGACCAAGAAAAGTCTGCAACGATTTTGATATAGCACACGCAGTGCCAGTGTTATTTATATGTCAGAACTCTTGACTTGTTGCAGACTTGTCTTGGTCTAACTCTAACATAAAATTTAAATATGTAAAATCCAATCTCTAAAACAACAGTAATTTAATTACTAATCGTAATTTCAATTTGTGTTAAACATAGCATGTAAAACCGACCTCTGACTCTCGGCCTATGATGATACACGAAAATGCAACGTAAACAATTATTTGCGTGCGCGCCACTCACAAGCGGTATTATGTTATGATTATGACAGTTTTAGGATAACGAGGAAATTAAGAACGTAGGCTATACGTACGAACGTATTGCTAAACCAGTGAATTTCATCGTTATTTATCTACTATATCCTCCTCCTCCTTGCGTCGTTATCCTCAGTGATGAGGGTCGTGAGGTCGTGACCTCCCTTCTGAATCACCTTCTCTTTCACAATTTCTCTCCATCTGGTTCTGTCCTTGGCGGTATGGACCAACCTTGCAACCTTGGTGGTTGCTTGGCTTGGTGGTATGGCTTGGATGGTTGGGTTGGTTGGTATGGTTCTACTATACAGGGTGATTCAGGAGACGTGAGCAGGACTAACACTGCGCATTTCGTAAATTATAAGCAAATGTTTTATATCAGTATTAGTGAGGTTAACGTTAATTTTCTAGTCGTGCTGAAAAAAAAAAGTTATTAATTTATTTACGACATGCATGGTCACCCTACAATTAGAATACTAAACTACCGATATTCTGTATCAAATTGAATGTCATCGGTCTGGTTACTTTTGAAAACTCGTATCTCACTCAAGTTTGACAGTTTATTTTCTTCGTAATCATAATGCTGTCATTACGGTTAAAGAGGTTTTATGTTTATTAATTAGGTCTTGTAGGGTGACCATGATTGTAGAGAATTAAATTTGTCCTCGCCAAAAAGTTAAAAAATAGGAAAAAGTGTGGTTGTTTCACCTAAATACGACGGTAATCGATCAATTATCAGTTACTGAGTGTGCAAGATCAGTCCTGCTCACGTCTCATGAATCACCCTGTATGTATATATACCTAATTAATATAATACGAGAGATTATAGGTATGTTTTTATTAATTGTATCAGTTTTTAGGGTTCCGTACCCAAAGGGTAAAACGGGACCCTATTACTAAGACTTCGCTGTCCGTCCGTCCGTCCGTCTGTCACCAGGCTGTATCTCACGAACCGTGATAGCTAGACAGTTGAAATTTTCACAGATGATGTATTTCTGTTGCCGCTATAACAACAAATACTAAAAACAGAATAAAATAAAGATTTAAATGGGGCTCCCATACAACAAACGTGATTTTTGACCAAAGTTAAGCAACGTCGGGAGTGGTCAGTACTTGGATGGGTGACCTTTTTTTTTTGCTTTATGGTACGGAACCCTTCGTGCGCGAGTCCGACTCGCACTTGCCCGGTTTTTTCAGGTTTGTTTTGAGGATCAAATGTGATTAAGGACCCAAAGCATTAAAGCATTACAAAAGTCAGAGATATATCGCTAAATTTCGAAATCCATTCGACCCTCTCAACAAATATCTTAAGGGGCCCACTGATTAACAGTCCGCCGGACAGTATCGGCCTGTCAGTTATTCGGAACTGTCAAAAGTTTGTTCTAACTGACAGGCCGATACCGTCCGGCGGATTGTTAATCAATGGCCCCCTTTACTCTCTATTACCTTTTCTTATCTTAATACCAAAATTGCATAATCTGACTGATGGATTTTGAAGTTTGAAGATCCAAGTTTGAAGTTAAACGACTCAAATGATACCTAGTCAAAGTCTAACGCTACGTCTTACGTAGGCGAACAACGCGCGAACGCGGCGCGGCGCGGCGCGGCGAAAGCGGCCGCCGCCGCGCCGCGCCGCCTGACATTCGCGTGCAAATCGCGCCGCACCGCGTTCGCAACGAGATCGCTTACGTAGGACACTTCTATGGGCATCAAAGGATTGATTTCGCCGCGCCGCGCCGCGCCGCGTTCGCGCGTTGTTCGCCTACGTAAGACGTAGCGTAAAAAAGCCAATAAGTTTCAGGTTCGTGTTACCTAAGGTTTTAAAACTTTTTAATGGTTCGTGTTCGTATTATTTTATTGGGCTTCCACACTTTAATTTAATTGCTGTGTAACTAGTATCATTAGAAAAATCTCGTACATTAAGTTGGAAACGGGTATTTATTTGTAATGGCGTCGGGCGTTTCCACGCTTATCAGATGGTGCGCTTTATACGAGTACTTAATACAATCATCGAGCTTGAAATAATCATTAATCACTCACGGCTTTATTCAGAAACTCGTAATTCATTTTAGTATAAGGTGGCTAGTTAAAGGCTGGCCGTTATTGAAACCGTATACTAAAATTAATTCTGTTTATAGGTGAATAGAAAACATTTTCATCATCATCATCATTCATCATTCTGGGTTGGTCAGATGGCAGTCGCTTTCGTAAAAACTAGTGCCTGCGCCAATTCTTGGGATTAGTTGCCAAGCGGACCGGATAGGCCCCCATAAGCCGTGGCAAAATGTCGGGATAACGCGAGGAAGATGATGATGTGGTGAAAATAAATAATTTTTTGTTTAGGGTGGCCAGTTACTGACGCATCACTACAGTTTATAAACAAAGTCCCCGCCGCGTCTGTTTGTTTGCGTGTATGTATTTTCGCGACAAACTCAAAAACTACTGAACGGATTTTCATGCGGTTTTCACCTATCAATAGAGTGATTATTGGGGAAGGTTTAGGCATATAATTTGTTAAGGTTTTGTGTAACCCGTGCGATGCCGGCGCTCACTAGTATTAACTAATTTAAGTTTGTGTTTTTAAAGTTTTATGTACTTAAATGTGTAGAATATTTTCTTCCGTTTGTGGCTTTTCTAGTGCCCTAATCTACGTCTGTCTCTGAGACACTACTGATCCAGGAAAATATAAAATCATCTCATAAAAAAATTATAAGATTAAGATTTACGTTTTAAATGCTACACGTCTAATTAAAAAGTTAGGGACTGCTTTTTATACCTATTAAAGTAGACATTTGTTCCAGCTCAGAGCCCTCCTGCTAGCGACAACCCTAGTGCTCACACAGCAGCAGCAGGCACCCCTATCGCCATGCCCGAACGTGTTCAGCTACGAGCCGCCAGGAACGGAGCCCGGACGGTGGTACGGAGTGGTGAATCTGTCCACAGACAGCATACTACATTCAGTGTGGATCAATATAGTGCTGGACAGCAAAGCTGACATACTTGGAGTAAGTTACGCATGTTTCCAAAACTGCAAAATTTACAGTTGGAAAAATTTCGGAAAGTCTAAGAATCATACATTTCCATTTCCAAAATGAAAGTTATTTTGTTATATTTAATGCATATACAATTATACATTATAAAATGATAGCTGAACTACTTATTTATAAAATTTTATTGTATAATTTAAAATATCATGAATTGTTAAGGAATACCCATAGTCGTTTAAAAGGTTTTACCTGGAATTATTTATTATTATTACATAACGTAATTAATTTATTGCTTTACAATAAGATTACCATAAATCGTGATAAATCGTATGTAAAGATAAGTACGTCGCTCACATACATCAATATGTAAGCTGTTTTATACTTTTTAACATAATTATCGATTTTAAATAAAAAACACATCGGATAAGTGCCCTTTAAGGGGCTTAAGGTGATGGTCCAATTCCAACGACAGCTGCACTGTTCATTTTACTATGGAAATTGACAATCCGACGCGTTCAGTACCAGTAGTGCAGCTGCGGTCAGAAATGGAATGTTACCATTATAATGTATTTTCATTCGTCCTGAACAAAACTTACTTCCATATTGAACTGAATAAACCTACATCTCATTTTTTTCCAGAACTGGGTCGGCGACGTAACAACCACAGACAACACAGACTTCAAAATAGAAAACACAAAGATGAAAATCCACCCAGGCCCCGCGACCGCCGTACGATTCTTCGTCCAATACAACCCTTTAAATAAGGCCCCAAAATTGCAAGCCATACGGCTGAATGGAAGAGAAATATGCAATGCTAATAACCCTCAGCCGGCTATTGATAGGCCTGATGAGAGGAGGACGACGGCCAGGCCTTTAAGGCCAGATGATTCTCAGTCCAGGCCTGTACAAAGGCCAGATGATTCTCAGTCCAGGCCTGTCCTAAGGCCAGATGACTCGTCCAGACCTGTACTAAGGCCGGATGATATTCCTCAGGCCAAGCCGGTACACGGGCAACAGACGGGGGCAGGGCCCGTGTATTCGTCGACGCAGGGACCACCGCAGAACCCGGTTAATCTTAATATGTGAGTATTTTTTTTTTACTTTATTATATATAGTTGTGGTCTAAAATCAGAAAGATAGCTGACTCGAACCTGTTATTATACTTTGAGCTGCATACTTGCATTATTACTTTTTTAGTCATGCGATGTCTTGTACTATACGCGTGTGGGGATTTTATTTAAGTTCTTGTATAGGTATGCATGTATATTATTTAACTTGGTAATTTATATACACATTTATGTATAAATTATGGGAGCTGTATCTACCTCAAGTAATACCAATACAGTAATATTTTACACTTTAGATAATTGATACATTAAATTTCCGTGGACAAAATATACATTGTCCAACCTACCTACAATTAGTACAGGTTTTCAATATCTTGATCGATTTTTATTTCATTTACATCATACAAAGCAATTAGGTTCAAATCTCTACTGTGGACGTACGATTCGCCATCAGTTATATCAGAGCGGCCGAGATGCTCAAAAATATCTGAACACGCGCTCTAACGCCTTGATAATAGAAGCATGTTCAGATATTTGTGACCACCATGGCCGCTCCGATATATCTGATGGTAACTCTACTTACATATAATTAAGTGCTAATAAGTCTAATTTTCTAATAAGGCCATTAAATATGTGTGAAAAGATCATTACTAATCTGCGCGTATGCAAATAAGATAACCACTGTCCATAGAGTGATAACTTTTGGTTTAAGATCTGTGTTTGACTCATTTATTTTAATGTCCTCAATCTAACTCAATGCGAATTACAACGAACACAATGAGGCACTCGGGACCCATTACTTAGACGATCAATCAATCGACCAATTAGTAATTAAGTCACCAAACTCCTTTGTCCGTTGACTCATTAAATCTTCGTATACCTAAGAATCATCGTAAAGTACTTAGAAACATTATGTGGGAAACCACAAAAATGCAGGTAGCAAAATTTCGCTGTAGTAAACGAGTTTACCACTCGAGGTAACGTCGACGTCAAAGATACGTTTACATTTTTCGCCTTATTACAAAGGAGTAAGGTGCAAAAGTGTAAACATATCTTTGACGTCGACTGTACGCCTAAAGGATGACTCACTCTAAACCGAGCCGGGGCCGGGCCCGAGCTTCCGGCGCTTCATTCTCCATGAAAAGCACCACGTGATCACGTGAGCCGTCATAGAAAATGATGTGAAATAGTTATTTACAAGTGCGAAAAAGAGGAAATTCGAAACGAGTGGCGATAAATTAAAACACGACCGAAGGGAGTGTTTTAAATCGACACGAGTTGCGAATTACCTATTCGCACGTGTATCGTACAACGTTTTACAGTACATATGGCCCTTTAAACTTTTGACATCGCACGAAAAGTGCTATTTTACGCACTAGTGCGGAAAAATAGGACCATATGTACTGTAAAAGTATTTTTCAATAAAAAGATACGTCAAGATTATCACGTCACGTTTACCTTTTTTCTGATGCAAAATAAAGGAACTAGGGTATGTGCGGAAAGGGAAGAGTCGTGGAATGTATGGGGGTCGTTCTACCGTTTCGTGCCGATTTGCCACTTTTTTGGAGATTTTTTTTATTTCGAAGTTACAGTGTAGATTTTGATATTGTGAATGTGTATACGTATTGTGTATATTATTTTAAGAAAGGCACCTATATACTAGTTATACTTTTGGAAAATAAATAAGGAAAGTAATGAAGGCACAGATGGAAATGAAAAACCAAGGGAAGGTAATGAAACACGAATAGAAGGAAATGAAAGTAGATTAAATATAAATTAACTTTATTGGTCAAAATCAAAGTGATAATATTTTAAATGATGGAACCATAAAATAGCTTGGCTTTTAAAAAGTATATCTACCCTGTTGACCTGTTTAATATAATAACCTACTTTTTAACAATACTTTTTACGATGTTTCAATATTCCTCTTCGGTCTCATTATTTGTCAGAACTAGAAACATATAATAATGAGACTTGTAATGTAAAAAACTGCTTACATAAATGAAATTAAAAAAGCTTAATTTATCTAGAAATTGTTAATAAAAAACAATAGTTAGTTTTGATAAAATATATTATTCGGGAGAGAACTGCGGCATAATTTTAAACTTTCTAGTAGGTTAAGTGACTTAGCCGTCTTTGTAAAGGGCAGATGCTGTTTTTTAAATAATGAAGTGGGCCAGATATTACATTTCGGACACGACCATGATAAGCCGTTTCAAAGGGAACGGCGGCCCGAAGTAAAGCTGCAGGACAGCAGAGCTTGGAGACGAACAAATAGTTGTGTATTAAAAAGCAAACTAGCGGACCGCAAACAAGATATTGAGCTCTAAAGCCGTTGGAGGTCGAAGAGCGTACTCTACGAAACACCAAAACCCTGTGTAGATAGAGGCCAAGGGCCGAGTACGCCCGAATAATCAAAATACTTATTCTAATTAACAAACTCCATAGGGTTGTAGACTCAACAAGTCGCACTTTCGAGGAAAAATGCAAAGGTCAATTCGCAGGAGGGTCCGAGATCACATTGGTTAAATTTCAAGCTCTCTTAGTTCTCAAGCTAGGTCTTCGCAACGTGATCAGACGGACTGGGCCTTCAGCGTTTATGCGGACCTCGGCCTTTGGCCTCACTTAGCAAAGTTCTGCACTCTTGCAGATTGATATTTGGCCTTGTACGGAAATGTGCCCCTATTTGAAGCTCCCCTGGGCCTTCGGCCTTGCTTTTTAATACATTCGGCTATTGGTTCTTGTTTGAGGTCAGCTCCACTGAAGCTCAGTCTTTGACCTCGCACGATTGTGCCCGCTGCCAATAGTTAAAAGAAATTTTGAACACCTTATGCGGAGCTCGGCTTTCGGCATCGCTTGCATTTCGGCATTGAAATAATTTAAGGTCTACTCTCCTGCGAAAGCTCGGCTTTCAGCCTTGCAGGAAGGCGCGCCACAATCGGACGCTCCGAGCTGCATGCTCTTTCTTTGCGGAACTCGCAGAAAGGGGTGGGAATGGAACGCTCCTCTCCAGTTCTAGATGGTGTTGGACCATTGTTTCATGAACTTTCTAGATTTTTCTAAAGCTTGGCCTTTAAACGGTTACAAAGTAACAAGAAATTTCCCTTATACGGCCAACCCGTATTTTTAACTTAGACAAGAAGAGGGTCCCGGTAGCAGATCTTTGTGAGACCCTCCTCATAAATATCTGCCGTCGGAGGGCTCGCTCTTGAGCTTTATTCAAGGATTATAAAAAGTTATCAGTATTTTAATTAGCAGATAAGTTAGGCGTTAGATAAGTTTCAATAGGGTCACCTGTCCAAAATGTTCCGCATTTATAAAATGTTGGAAATATGATGTATCTATCCGATATATTTACAATATTTGCCATGAAAAAAGAAGCTTCTTACGCTTACGCGCCTATCTGCTTATTTATATGCAATATCCACAACCAACAGAATTCCCATGACAGAGTGTCGGGTATAGGTAAGTACCTATACCCTGAAACTCTGTCAAACGGTCTAACGAAGTCGAAAGAATGGGACATACATACATTTCAAAACATGAGAGTTATGATTTGAGAGCGTATGTGTGCATATAACTCTTGGGCTGTCGGATAAAAACATAAAAAGGTATCACATCTGTCATACAAAATTATTGTTCATTTCCTTCCAAACTGGTTCATTTTCTTCACCCGAAAATATTAGAAGAAATGGAGAGGGATGAATCGGAGTGGAATGAACTTTCGACGGTTTTTTAAATTTCTTTATCGTCTTTAAGGCTAGAATGTCATCAAGTAAAAGTAATGAAGATATACCAAAATGCTAACAGATTATTAACAAGGTGATTTTTTTTGCAATAAATAGCACCAAATTACTTAATGGATAGAAATGAGTAGTAACCGTGACAAAGTGCCTTTCCGGTGAGGAGAACCAAAATTACTCGTAAATCAAGAGCGCGAAACCTTCTTCGTTGACATATTGCGGTAGACTAAGGTAGTAAAAACACGTAGCAATCACAGGTATTCGTGAATAAAGGCGCGTTTAGATTTGGCATGAGTGGCAAGTTTTAAGAGTGAAAATGAAGTCTTTCGCGTGACAAAATTAAAAAGTGCGTTCTCTCTATGATAATTTAACTTTAAAAATACGTTCCATGTACCATTATAATACTGATTATTTGCTTATTTATAAACAATAATGGAAAGTAGGGTTTATCTGCAAATAATAGTGTTTTTAAATTTTTGAACCCAATGGTACGCCATTTTATGTCGAGGGAAATGAATTTTTCGCATGTTTTTAATTTTTATTTAATAGATCATTAGGTTTAGCTAAATTCCAAAACTGGCGCATTTTCCGTACCATATAAACATACCTTTTAAAAATAACCACGTGTAAAAAATTATAATTTTAAGGCTTGATGTGGGCTCGGACACCAAATCGGCACGAAACGGTAGAACGACCCATGGGCTCCCCTAAATTTCACGACTCTTCTCTTACCGCACAGACTCCAGAAGTAGACAGCAGACATCCGAGCGTCACCTTTAGGGTAACATTCCATTTCCAACGACAGCTGTACTACTGTAAATTTTACTATGGAAATTGACAATGACAGCGACGTGTTCAGTTATTCAGTACTTACCGGTAGTGCAGCTGCGGTTAGAAATGGAATGTTACCATTAAGCTAAACAAAAGATTGTGGCTTGATATCGTCTAACCACAGTCTGACCTCGCATGATAGTGATTGTGTAGATTCGAAGAATCGCGGCAATTTCCACAACATATTTATTTTTTGCTACACAATAAAACATACACATGAGCATGTATATCATATTTCTATCTATATAATACTGTATATACATATCTTAAAATAAGTTGTGCTAAATCTAAATCTGATTCATTAGCGGCGGAGTTTAAATACCTACTTACCATAATTAAATATAAAAGACTGTATTAATTTAGGGTATGCCCCCAAAAATTATCATAACTTGATTAATTATAGCTAGTCTACACTACTTATAGTATGGATAAAATAAGAAGTCATTCAAGTCAGACGGATATTTCAGATATAGTAAACACAGATTAATTCATAAGACCTGGCCGCGTAGCCAAGATGCCAATCGCTTACGCTCCGTAGCGATCGAAACGCAACTGTCACTGTCACACTAATATGGAAGAGTGATAGAGAGACATAATGCTTTTCGTTGTCGAAGCGATAGCGATTGTAACCTTGGCTAGGCCGGCTGACGCGTTTGTATGTGTTATACATATTATATTGTTAATACCACGATCGGCGCCTGCTCTTTAAAGTATAGGTAGATGAAATAGATATAATGCCTATGAAAGTCAAATAAGGGCCCAGAATTCCTTAAACCGCCCTGGACCCTTGGGCTATTCAAAAACCAAGCCGTAAAGGACCTTTATGACTTGAAGTACACACTAGCAAACGAAACCTTTTTGATACCCAAGGAAAAGAAATAAACAATTATTTACCCCGTTGGCGCCCATATTTTATTTGGGTACGATATAAAATTGTGACCCATCAGAGCAAAAGGGCGTGAGTCTATGTAAATTAGTTATATTTTATGCCTTTTTTGAGGGCGTAATCCTCTCTTTGTAGTTCACGATGTGACCGTAATTTACCTACGTCATCGTGCAAAGAATAAAGCATTTATTCCAAGCTTTGCTACAACAATGTCGCAAGTAAAACAACCGTACAATGAAAATGAAGACTTATTTTAAGTGGGTAAGGTATAGAGCGGAACTATGGGTGAAGGTGGACACTTTTAGGGAAAATAATCAGTTAGAGATACCTACTTAAAGATATTAAAAACTATATAAATTAAATCAGCGGGTGGCAATACGCGGCCCGCGAGCCTCCCTGGCTATTTTGTATGTAATATTGACAAACGACAATATCTGATAAATTCATAAATATTAACAAAGTGCGGCCCGCGTCAACTTCGGTAACTACTATTTGGCCCTTGGCTGCTAAAAGGTTGCCGACCGTTGAGTTAAAGATAATACTAAAAATAAAGCTAATTCATAAATAAGATTAACTTAAAAATATTTACGTAGCTTTTCTCATACGGTTTCTCTTATCCCGAGAACAATAAAGAACCTAGGTATATTTCCCTTACCCCACCTAACCTTATTAGAATAAACATCATGTGAGCGTGAGATTTTAGTTGTATCGACAACAATATTCGTATACAAATATATTCGTGATTCCATAACGAGAATTTCAAATATAGGAAAACGTGCTTTTTGCCGTTAATTATTTGGAGAACTTTTGAGCATTAACCGGTTAACTTTGTTGAGTCGTGAAAGCTTTTACGACGTGATAAAGCTTTTGTTCATTATGCGATATTATGCTTAAGAAAACACTGTTTATTATGGGTGCCTTACAATGTTAGTGCCATTATCCGGAATTACTTTGAGTGCTGGTTTACCTTTAATCAATGCTTCGTGATGAAAATAGCTAATGCCTGATAGTGCCGGTAAACAACATTTTCTTAATAAAAACAAGTAACTTTTACGTGAGTTTGGTGTATACCGTTTGTCTTTGACAAAGTTTTGACGAATGCTCTATATTTTCAAGTGTCTTCTAATAATAATCCACTTATATGACCGAGCGAGTGCGGAAGTCTCCATTTCAGCTTGGGTTTAAAGTAGGGCTCCTGATATCCGTGATACACGCCGATCCGTAGCTACGGGTTCTTAAGCCCGGCGGTACTAAGATCACGAATTTCACGAACACGGCAAGGTACGTACCTCGTACCTGCGTTAGCGTCCGGATTCACGTGACACGCCGTGACACGCCATGATACGTAGCCCGTACCTGCGTGAGCTTCGGGCTCGGTTCCGTTGAATACTTATCGCACGTCTCGTAGGTTCGACACGCCCGGGAGAAAAATAAATAAGGACTAAGTATGTATTATTGAATTGAGTTACCACTTAGTATATTGAATACGGGACGTTCGTCGGACAAACATTTACGTGTGAATTAAACTTAAATTGTATTTTTTACATCGATTTGAATATAATGGTTATATCTAAATAATTTATGGGGTTATTCTGTTTCCTGTATAATCAGCTATTGATTTTAGTCAAAACTAGCGACCTGCCCGTTGCATTGCACTATATTTATATTAAATATGTATAAGGTGTAAAACTCCCTAGTAAGTATCATTATAATTATGAACTTAAGCAACGTCGCGGGCGGACCGAACCGGCGTGTTCTTAAGATACGTGAAGCCGTGATCACGCCTACACGGATCTACACGGATTCACGTACCCTAATTTCACGTAACCGAATGTCACGTGCGGAACGGACCAGAAAACCGTTGCCGTGATTCACGAAACCGGGCGCACGGCTACGGGTTCACGAATCACGGACACGACCGCGAGCCCTAGTTTAAAGCTTGTATGTCCGGTTGTTCTTCACTACAGGCAGGCGTGGCTCACTCCGCGATTTCGTCGCTTTGCTACAGGTAGCTAAAACTCTCTCAAACTCCATCCGTTCGGCCCCAATTTTGGGGTTTGCCATAAGCCGCGTGTGGCGCTGTCGCCACCTAGCGACCATATCTGTGCTGATCGTGACAGACGCGTTTTGTTAGAGAGTGAGTCTGCTGTACCTAGTACTATTATTTATTCTGTGCTATATACAGGTTGCATTTCTCAATCAAATCTCGTGAAATTTGTTGAGCAGGTTCAATTGCTTTTTTTTTTGTTGATTCCGTTTTTAGATTTTTTTTAAAGTCATGGAACCGTGGGCCACCAGGTCTATAGCTCACAGAGCCACTAGTTTATAAAATTAAAAACTGTCAATTTATTAAAGTCTAAAGGCCTATTTTTACGTGCCAGAATAACCACAGAATAATGGACGGTGATATAATAACTACATACCCACTTTATTGTAAAATTATAAGAAAAGTGGGCATATGGTTGCCCCATGACACCTGTTAACGAGTTTAATCGGTCCATTTTTAAATAATATAGGTAAGTAGGTACGCATGATAAATGATAATACACTTGATATAAACTAAATCAACGATCAATACTTCAATACCTAGAATAAATAGATCCTTGTGGCACTCTGGATTCGAAATTAACGACATTCCCTCGGGACTGATATTCCAATTAGGGCGATTCTCAGAGATGACATTCGGTGCCTGACTTCGGTGCCAAAATTTTTTTTTAACTTATATAATATGCGAGTTTATTTCCTAAAATCTACCCTTCATATAAAAAATATTGGTAGTGGAGGCCTCCATTAGAACCTTATAGTTTTCAAGATATTTGAGATTTAAAAAACACCGAAATCATGTGCATGCACTGAAATCAATTTGCGTCACCGAATTCAATAATGCTTACACCAAAATCACATTTAGGTTTTATATCTCAATTATATAATTATTTTAATCATATTTTTCAATCCTATTTGTTGATAAGCGATGTAACAAGGCTAATGATCTCGAAAGCTTACATAAATTTAATAGATATAGACTCAAGATTTTAAAATAACCAAATTACGGCTTGTAAATCAACATCTCTAGAAGATATCCCACACTATATGACTGGCCTCATATAATAGGGTGATGTGTGGTCCTGAAACGAGTTTCAGACATGTCGACATTGTCGACCACAAATTCGCACATTATAATCATTTATTCATTGCATTATTATATCCATGAAGGAGAAGATGTTTGTTTCACGCAATCCGACTGCACACGCATCTAAAAAAAACTAAAGCATCTAAAAAACCCGATAAATAATACACTCTTGAGTGGTGTTCAATGCTCATTAAATATTTAATGTACTTATAAAGCAATGTGATGCAATACGGAAAACAAGTATTTTTTTTAATAAAAGAGTTTAAAAGCGTGAACTCCGTCAATTTAAAACTATAATATTTGAAGTAGTCGAGTAATGCTTGAAGATCCAATTACCAATTAATTATGATCTCCAGCACCCTCAAACACTTGAGCTAAATTGTAACAAAGTTGTTGACAAAGACATAAGACATTGAGGATTGTTAAAACATTTGCTGTGTTCAATTTGTGTCTATGGCTATCCTTTAGAAATATCGATCAGTAGGTACGCTCAGTGCCTTTGAAGCGATCTCGACATTAGAACGCTATTTTATTTTTAATCCCTTGTTCTGTACATCCTGTCCCTTGGGTTCACCTTGCATAGTACTTACATACACAAGTTATTTTAAAAGAAGTGGGATCTAATTGACTACATTTATTTAAAATGGCTGACATGTTTAAAGGTATAGGTAGGTGTAGGGCTTCCGGTGATACAGAGGACAACGAACATAATTTACTTAATTGGTTGGAAAAGAATATCAAGACAGAGAAAGAAATATTGGGTCTATACGTCTGGTTTAAAAAAAACTACTCATAGTGAACTAGTGATTTTGTGTACCTACTATGACATAATTAACTTACTAACATAATTTTACGTTTGTACAACGTATCTTTCACTTTTTGGACATGATAAATTAGTACAACAAACTAGTTTACAAAGCAGGATTTGAATTCAGTGATCACTTTTTTGATATCGGTGGTCAAAAAATCCACCGAAACCAGGGAAATCAACACCAGCGATATCAAAATTAATCGCTTTTTAGCAATTACAGAAATAGCATGAACGATACAGAGGAGATGTAATAATGGTGGATTTACGTACTTTCGATGACTTCTTAATCACTTACATAACGATAATTGCACTAAAACTTTCGGAGTAAATTGCACCACCGATCTCAAAAAAATATACGACCCAACCGAGCGAAGGACGGAGAAACGTTTAAAAAATCACTTTATTGTACTGTGACTGTACCTCTACTTTATTCAACGGTTAAGGCACAACTAAAGCATACTATGGCTGAGACACTGAGTTCCTGGTCTACAACTTTGAAGGAGTACCGACATGTTTTGCAAATTACACCGATATCAGTCACTAGCCCGGGACACATCGTAAATTTGGTTTTATTCAATGTGTTGAGCAAACACATTATTGTGATATAAAGAATATGATAAGCTAACTAATACCCTATGCGTGAATACCCATAATAACTCCGATCTAATGCCCCATCTTGAGTAATAATTTTTTGTTTCATAAAATCTGGGTGCGGGACACGCCCACCGAACATCATTTTTGGCATTTGAATTTCTTTTTCTTGTATTATATAAATAATTAATAAATAATTTGATAGTGTCCCAGACAGAATATAAGCTGAAGATCATGCCTAAATTAATTCAGATTCATTGAACAGTAAATTCAATCAATTACTGCCCCGGACACGTAAAAACGGCCCTCCTGAGAAATGCCCATTAGCTATCCTAACAACGAAATTATCCTGTGAGCAAGATCTAATTTGCTCATATGCTAGCATAATTAATATTTAGCTACAATAGTTGATAGTTTTGAAGATATAATTAGGTCAAACGCCTTTGGCCCTTCGATATCACGGATCGTTATATCGAACTATAATATATTAACTTATTTAGTAATAAATGATTTTTAAACAACCAAATACCAGTTCTTTATCTTAAAATGTCACAAGAACCCGCCGCCAAAATGCCGCTTCCATACAATCGAAGCCTGTAGAGTTGTCCCCTCCCGACACTTATAGCTGTTAGTTGCCTTATACTTGAACGGAAATTGTTAAAACAGTCTGCAAAAAGCTAATGACACCCACGTATCCGCGAAGATATATCATCCAAGTCAGCATTTCCCAAACTATGGGTCGCGAACCATTGGTGGGTCGCGAGCGAATATTGAGTGGGCCCTGGAACTGCAAGGGCATCTGAGCGTTACCAATAATATTTTATGCCCCCTTTTTGAGACGGCCAAGAGGTGGGTCCCGAATTTGGCAGTTTTTGTTAGGTGGGTTCCGAGTGTTCCGACCCAGTCAACTTTGGGAACCACTGATCTAAGTAGTACCTACCATGCCCAGGTGCTTATAATGGATGAATGTGTCATATTGAATTCCTCAGGTGATGCTTCTGATCGTTATTTATCTAGCAAAATACAAAAATATAAGAAGTTGTCATAATTTTTCAAAGTGGAAATTTCGCAACATTGGAAACTTTCCGAGTCTAAACGATGAGTAATTGAATACTTCCGTACGGCGTTAGTGAGACAGACAAGCGCCATCGACAATAAGGTCCCTTTTCATAGATAATACCACATATTGTGATTAATCTATCTCTTTTATTATACATATATGAGTTTATGCCCATTGCCCATTTATAAAATCATTAAAAATGCAAAAATATGAGTTTATTGTTTATGTACCTTGAACTATTAATAAATGGGGTTTTAAGGGGCCCACAGATTAACAGTCCGCCAAACACTATTGGCCTGTCAGTTAGAACAAAATTTTGACAGTTCCGAACAACTGACAGGCCGATACCGTCCGACGGACTGTTAATCAGTGGGCCCCTTTATGGGCCTTTGAGTGCCACGTCGATCAAGCAGTGATCTATTGTGACGGCCCTTTAAGGTTCATTACTAATTTTCCTTTAATATAAAATTCATTACTAATATCCGTTGAATCCAGAAAATTCCAGATTCTTTGGGCCGTAATGTTGAACTAATGTCGTGCCTACAGCCCTACATACTGTAAAATAGTCATAGTAAACTACTATTTTTATTCCGTTGATCTTTAGATCCAAAATCTTTAGGTCGTTTTGCAGTTTACTGCAAATCGTAATTCAAGAGCAAAATAGTAAGAAATGTTGCCACTTTTTTACTAGCGCGTCTTGTATTTATGTAAAAATAAGTAAATAAAAGTACTTTTTTAAATTGCAGGAGTAAAATTAGTAATAAATAAATTATCTTAGCGTGATTATTTATCAAAATGAATTTACTATTTTACCAACCAGTGGCAACATTGTCTAACTTTTTTTGGTCTTGAATTACGTTTTGCAGTATAAATAAACTCTGAATGTACCTAGGTACCAAGGTATGTACCTAGGTAGGTAGGTGTCTAGTAGATAGGTAGGTGTGGTAAGTAGGAACATGAAAGCCTTTTACTTCCCCGATCCGGGTCAGTAATCCTAAAACTTAGACTTGCCAGTCGATTAATAACGACGAAAGCGATCCAAGATTTAGGTTACGCAAGAATAAATGAGGCCTGAGTGAGACGAATACTCTACTACCAAAGAGTGATTAATAATACAAGAGGACTAAGGGCCACCCCACATTTAGCGTCTTTCGAGCGTCGGCGTCTGGTCAGCGCTATGGAAAATGACGTCGCTGCGCAGTTGCGTCGAAGTTGCGTCGAGCAGCGGCCATAGAGTTGTAGACGCCGATGCTCGAAAGACGCTAAATGTGGGGTGGCCCTAAGTACCTAAAGTCTAAGAAAGATCGTGCATGGACCGCGAGCTGCGACAATTTAAATTTTGTTATCTGCCTCCATATCGCTTTTAATTCGAGCGACAGAGGCAAATGGACAAACCAACGAAGTGGTTCGCTATAGGAGTATGAAGAATATTTAATTACCTAAATCAGCGGTCAGCAACCCGCGGCCCGCGGGCCGCATGCGGCCCGCCAACCTCTCGCTTGCGGCCCGCGAGCCTCCCTGGCTATTTTGTATATAATACTGACGAACGACAATGTCTGCTAAAGTCACAAATATTACCAAAGTGCGGCCCGCGTCATCTTCTTTAACTACTATGTGGCCCTTGGCTGCTAAAAGGTTGCCGACCGCTGATCTAAATGATATAACAAACTTAATACAAGTACCTTATAAAATAAATTAACTAAAACTAAACCTAACAAAAAACTAAAAATCCCTAAAACCTACCTGTATGAAGTATTTGTTGCTGTACCCGTAGAATGGACGTTACCCAATAAATGAAGGAGTAGGTTAAAAATCAAAATTTAACGTTTGACAATTTAGTTCCCACAAATTTAAGCACTTGTCCCACCGCCGGCGATGAGCGATAAGCGAGTAGAGCGATAAACTAGAAACGAGTGGGCGAGCGGCGAGAAGCGAGTGTTAGCTCCAATAGTTTTGTCGCTAGGCTATAGTAGGCGAGTGTTCGAGTGCAACGGGCTATTACTCGCGTCACTCGCTCGGGCGGTGCAGCGTAGCCAAACACGCAGACGTGGCAGAGCATCGCCGAGCGACTCGAGCGGTCCTTGCTTCATTCATGCCTCCCGAAGGGAGGCATGAGATGCCTTCCCATCCCTATTTGGGATTTTTGGCGGTCTCTAATCGCCACCCGTAACTACGGGTGGGTCTGTTTTGTGCCCTTATTCTAAGGGCGGTGGCTTCTGCGTCATGACTAGCCGTGGTGGCCTGTCATGGCTTTAAATTCTTCTTTTTAGCCTATCAGCGGCTTTGTGGCTGTGGGGCCTCGTAGCTGCTGTGGGCTGACTCCCTCTGCTTCTTGCGCCGGTGTCCCAGGGGGGGAGCTGGCGCTGTCGGCGGCTGTCCGGAGGGCGTGCGTGGAGCGGCGCAGTGCCCGCTAAGTGGCATCTTCTTCTTCTCCTTCTGGCACCCGTGCCCTGAGGGCGCTGGCGCTGTCGGCGGTTGTCCGGTGGGCGTGCGTGGAGCGGCGCGATGCCCAGTAGATGGCAGAGACGCGAGTGTGCGGCGCGCTCGGTCGTCTTGTTCGGGCGCAGCTGTGGAGCTGCGACGGTTGCGTGGGTGGAGCCGGCGTCCGCGAGAGCAGGTGCTGGCGCGGGAACCGGGGGTGCTGGTACAGAGGTCCCCAGCTTGGGGGCCTCTGTGTGTCCGGCGTCGTTGTTGTGGTGGGGGCCCTTAGAAGGGCCTTTGTGGGGCTGCGGGGCGGCTCCGGGGCTGGCACGGAGTTGCTGGTCCTTGGGCGGCGGGATGTTGTCATCATCATCAACATCCTCTTCGCAGTCAGGCGGGCTGCGCTCCGGTCCCTCCTCAACTGCCGAAGGTCGAAGAGTGGCCGGGCGCTCGTCCAGGTGGCGCTGTGGTTGGGTTTCTTCCATGGACGGCTCCACTGTCCCAGGGGCGAGCCCCCACAGCCTGTAGACTGTTGGATATGCATCCATGTGCGGAGGTATATGACCGACTCTCTCCGGGCCGGCAACCCTGGATCGGTCACGATCAAGTTGTCCGCGAGGGGAAAGTCGGTCTGGGGCTACCCGCGGGGGGGTCGGTGCGTAGGGGCGTCCAAGGGCTTCTATGAGTCCGTCGAAGTCTGCTTGCCACGACTTTGTGGGGCCGCGGGCGGGTTCGGGAGTCCTGGTGTCGTCGGGTACTTCGTAAAACTCGCGTTTCAAACTACCCACCCTATCCGAGGGGACCGGGGGGGTCGCGAGTTTTACTGTTATGGCTGCGGGTGGATTGTAAAATCCGTTTTCTTGTCTACCCACCCGCCCCGGAGGGACGGGGGGGGACTTCGGTGGCTTCTTGTCCATGCGTGTGTGCGGGACCTGCGCGACGCGTCACCGTCGGTCGACCCTGTTAGACAGGGCGGCCATCGGTGGATGGGTTCTGGTCTCAGCTGGTCTTCCCCTCCGGCAGGGGCCGGGCGCGTTCCGGCTTCGATTTTCCCAGGAAAATCGTCGGCGGATATGCAGGTGCTGGTGAGGTGCGTCCGTGCGAGGTTCCGAGTGGCTCTCCGACTCGAGCGAGTACCGCTGATCTAGTTTTATCTTATCGCGGCGACAAACTAGTAGAGCGAGTGTTCTCGCCGGCAGTGTGAACAGCCAGCGATGAACTATTAATATACGTGTCTCTTTTACTAACACAGGATCCTAATCTTTTGTTCGTTTCTTGGGCGAGAAATTCGCCGATAGTTAATCGCTTACTCGCTCTTGGTGGGACTAGTGCCTTATGGCGCTAATTAATTTCGTTAGGTATCAAACTTTTTTCTAAGGCTTTACAACTCTTCCACAATCGATAACTCTTTGCTGCCTAGTACTAGAGCTTATGGAGAGATCAATTTAAGGAGATTAATGTTAGGACACTGAATGTAGGCTGTAGGTACCAAATGATGTATATATTTCTATTAGCACTCAGTTGAATAATGTACAGTAGAGTTCATGAATATATAATATATATATACATTTTTCACCTTAATCCATTGCAATAAGGTGAAAACTTAGAGCATTTAATAATTGGAGTCGCCTTTAACAGCTTACCCCTCTGCCGAAAAACTTGCACAATTGTGCAAACTTTTGTATGGACTTGGCTATTTGTACGTTACGTACAAATCATGTAGAAATAGCAATACATTTGACATCCCTTCCCCCGCAAAAATCGGCAGACTGTTTCGTTCGTACAGAAAATGACAGCCATGACGTCTCCAGTTATACTAAAATGCTCTAAGGGTGAAAAATTTATATAGTTAGACCGTAAAAAGTCTGCAGCGATTTTGATAGCCCACGCAGTGCAAGTGTCATATTAAACGTCAAACTTCTATGAAATTATGACGTATTAATAACACTTACACTGCGTGGGCTATCAAATCCGCTGCAGACTTTTATTGGTGTGACTATAAATACTTATAAACGCGACTTTTTACCTGGTAAGCATGCATTAGGTACGTGTACATTTTTAATTGGATATCCAATTATATTTATTTTTAAAAGGCACAACCCGTTCCAAATCGTACTTTTCCACCTACCGGTTTGCGATTATGAATCATGTCTTACGAACATTTCTTTAATAACTGATATTAAGAAGCGATTGACACTTAATTAGTTAATATTCGATTAAAAGGTAATAGTTATAGAGGAAACAAACTAGCAATTTACGCTTACGTTTTTATATTACCTACCACTTTGATGGTATGGTTAACGCTTAACGATCACTATACACCTTATAGCTCTTGATCTTCGAACTCTGATCACAAAGTTGCGGACATACAGATCTATAGACAGACAGACGGACAAGGCGAAACTATAATGGTTCCTAGTTGACTACGGAACCCTTAAAACACTGTAAGAGTAAAACACTGATTTCAACTTTCACGAATTTTACACATACTTACACGTATTTAAATAATACGCGTGTAAGTCCCGTTGTACAATTTAATAAACAGTAAATCTCAAATCAAAATATGGTTTTCCACCAGAGAATACTTAATAAGCATAATAAGCTTAAGTTTGCGCTTATAGCTTGCGCATGAAGCATATTAAGCTCCCTTCTTTGATAAAAAGCTATAAATGTTTCACAAATACTCTAGTTAATCGCATCTTATCTTAGGTACAAGCTAGAATTATACTAATAAATAACTTGTTAATCAAATTCTCAAACATTATCTGTATTATTTAGGCGCATCGGAGTAGAAATTGAGATACAATTGAAATTAAGAGTTGCCTTGTTGGCTGAGTCCTTTGAAAATTAGGTCGCGATTCGGTTTTCGGGGATGTAAAGTGCCCGTATCCTTTCTATCATACAAATACTCTGTATCTTTAGATATTTACATAAAAGTAAACAAATAATTTGTACATTTTCGGGTAGTTATAACATTTACCTATTGGTTAACCAACCAAATACAAAACCGCCTGGATCTGTCACTGAACGACCAGACTTTAATCTACATTATTTGATCATGTAATGTTTTCATCTATCCTCATGAAAACATTACATTACACCTCTTGCCTACTAGGCTCCAAAGGGCTCCCCCTTGGAGGGTAGATTTTGTTTACTTTTATTTAAATACCTAAAGATACAGACTATAAATGTACTGTTACCGATCGCATCTTCGAAACATTATTTGTTCAATTTTTAATTTACCAAATTTTTATCTGACCGAACGCGGTTTTTTTAACCGTTCGATTTTTAGAAGGATTGACAACTTTAACTTATCTCTATGGCTTCTTTTCAGAATGCCTTTCAAAAGTTTAGAAAAGTTATCTGTTTTGAAAAATAACGCGTTCGAGCAAATGAAAATTTGGCAAAAATCAAACATCGGGTGTTAGACCAATAATAGTCTGCAACGAGTCTTTTGTTATCATACGCAGTCCATGTGTTATTTACACGTCATAATTTCATAGAAATTTGACGTTTAATATAACACTTGCACTGCGTGTGCTATCAAAATCGTTGCAGATTTTTCTTGGTCTAACTCTTAATATCTTTCAAAGTTGCGATATGATCTTAAAAAAAATCTCAATATTTTTATTTTCTAAATTAATTCTAAGTTTTGTAGCAGACGGCTCTAGTAATATTTTTGTTAATTATCTACTTCAAATATTATTATGTAAGTAATTTGCTTGTGTCTATTATGTGAACGAACGTCCGCTTCCTTTCCCCAAATTATTACTAAAATGAGTCGCAAACTGTTGAAAATAAACTCAACACGGGACTGTTAAATTTGAATACATATTCCTCGTATAAAATGTACCCACTTAAATTTCAACAAGGCTCCTGACTGTGGAATATCTCTTTTAACATTTTAGAGTACATAAAATACGTAGACTCCTAAATAATTTAAATCGTAGGTGCTCGAAGCACTTTACGATGAATACCTCTATACAACGCAAATATGTTATAAAATATTTTGAACATTGTTGAACAAAGGGTATTTGTATTACTATTTTTAGGGTTCCGTACCCAAAGGGTAAAACGGGACCCTATTACTAAGACTTCGCTGTTTCATGAATATATATCTCGACAGCATACCTATATGAAAATGAATTCCAGTAGACAGTAATGGATAATTCTCTCGAGAGATACTTCGAGTATCGGATATATTATTGCTTTTATATATTATACAGGGTGATATGATAATGTGGATCATTTACAGAGTCAGAAAAAGTGGTTCTGGATCACGACCCAGAAATCACCCTGTATTATATTATACCTACTGAAAAATATCCGAACCTGTCAACATACTGTCGACTTTACTGGGAGGCCTATTCAGATAGTAATTTCTTGTTATCAAGTTGTTATGTCGTCTTCCTTTATTTCTTCAACCAGAAATCATTGTTGACAGTTGATACTCGTAATCCCTAACAAAATAATGTGAATATTTGGTAAGAATTTAAGTAGTACTATTTGTATATAACATTGTAGTCTAGCCACCTCCCTTGCCTATCTTTCACCCCTAGTAGTGCACCCTTTATGCTTCCACCGTAGTACATAACCACTTTCATGCTTGTTAACAGCGGTGGTGGCCAAATCCCAGCCCAGAGCGTTGGCACGCAAACCAGCTTCGGTACCAATACCGGTACCGGTTCCAGCTTCGGTTCCAATACCGGTACCGGTTCCAGCTTCGGTAGCGATACCGGTAGCTCAAGCTTCGGTACCAATACCGGTAGCTTCAGTACTCAGACTGGTAGCAGCTTGAACGATGACAGAAGGAGACCGGACAACGGGTACCGGCTGACTACAGCGGTACCCATGAGGACCACAACTACGAGTAGATACGACGATGATGATGATGGGTAGGTAACGTAAATGTCCCAGTGTTTCACACTGCTCCAATGGGTGCCATCATGGCACTGCCATGTGAATGTCCTAGCACTAGACCCTGCTCCAAAGCTTAAATTCATATAAAAAGCTATGACAAACGGACAGTCATCTATGTATTGTAGTTAGGGAGGTAGTCAAACACTAGGACGTTTACCTCAGAATAATTGTGACGTTCCACGGTAAAAGGTACCTTATGGCGACTGGCACTTACGTTGCATAGCGCCGCAATAATATTGGAGCGGCGTTAATAATAGTTAATTATAGCGTAAGCGCCAACCGCCATAAGGTTCCTTTACCCGTGGGACGTCACAATTATTAACTGACCAATTAATTTCTTTCTTACGGCATTAACAACATTAACAAAAGTTTAAAGACATTTACTTGCACCATTCGCTAACTCGGGGTTAACAAGTTAAACCTGGAGTTACAATGCCAGTACAATATGACACTGGCTTAACGGTTTAACCGCTTAACCTAGGGTTAGAGGGATAGTGCATTTGGCCCTAAGACTCGTCCGAAATTCAAAATTCTACTAATAATTACAGACTTCGCAAATTAATGGTCTTAAAATTAAGTGTTTCTTGTGTTTTATAGTGTATGTACCTACATAAATGAGATATAGGGTCATAAAGAAATCTCAAGTATTTCGGCTATTTACATCATAATAAAAACCAGCTAATTACGAATTAATGACCTTACCTCGATATCCGTTAATGATTGTAACATAATAGTTACACATCCGCGTGCAAAACCACAATGATTCATACAATAGTACCTTGTTACATGAATTCTCGTACCTACATGTTTCTTATAGCATTTAGGAGCAAGTCCAGAGGGAATAATAAAATGTTTCCTGTTGAATAGAAATGGTAATTTATTTTATTACCTACATGAGAATATCCGCCTGATTCGAACTTTAAGATACGTCAATTAATAGATCTATAAACGATATGGATTAGATGCGTCAGTGTCAAAAGTGACGTTTTTGTTTGAAGAAACGTCACATCTGACACTGACATCTAATCCATGGATATCGTTTCTAGATCTATTAACTGACGTATCTGAAAGTTTGAATCGGGCCGTTCTTGTTTACCATCACAATTGTTTTTTGTTTAGACTGACACTTGATCGGTTCATATTTTTATAGTTCGTTTTTTTTAGCATTAGAAAGAACTTCGCAGAAGTAAGCTTGTGTTTCCAAATCCGGCACTTTTAGCGGTAATAATTTGAAGTAAATTATATGTATTGACCATGCTACATAAGATAATTCAATAATTATTAACAATTAAAGAGCCTGATAAAAACTGTATGCTTGCTTCTGTGGAGTTCTTTCTAATGCTAAAAAAAACGAATTATAGTATTCCGCACAGAACGATTATATTTTATGCAGGATTCTTTTTTACAATACTTACCTATAGGTACTTACAAAAATATGTGCATACTAATATTGGAGTGGATGGAAAGCGTGGCATCTTTCAACCTTAGATACTTATAACTTTTATTGTACGAAAGGAAATCGAACTTACAAAAGACGGATTTAATGTTATAACTTATAACATTATGTTATGTTATGCTTATAACTTATAAGCATAACATTGTCTCTCATATAGACCGTAGAACCACCCAGCTTTGCACTGTAGAGCAAATATCCCCACCCATCTAACATCTACCTAATCATAAGTAAATTTATATGATAATATTAATTTTATTCTTACTACCATTTTCTATACTCTGTATCTTTAGGTATTTAAATAAAAGTAAACAAAATCTATCCTGAAATGGCTCCTCAAGCCAGTTGAGGGTAGATGAAAACATTACATGATCAAATAATGTAGGTTAAAGTCAGGTCGTTCAGTGACTGATCCAAGCGGTTTTGTATTTGGTTGGTTAACCAATAAATCTTAAAACTACCCGAAAATTTACAAATTGTTTGTTTACTTTCTTTTAAATACCTAAAGATACAGACTATAGGCTTCATGGGGGCCCCATAAGTGCATATATTTACTTGGAAAAATTCGACCTATGCCGCTGTGGCCCGGTGGCCGAAAGGTACCTGCCGCGATAGCAGAGGACGCTGGTTCGATTCCAGCCTGGGGCACTGGAGGCCTTGGTCACTTTTTCTTAGTATATGACATTTATTTCAGTTTATAGGCTTCATTATTCTAAAGTTAGGAATAATAGAAATGCTTCAGTAATTTTTTTGTTTTCATTCCAGGAACGACTATTTCTCAGGCGGGCAACCTACGTTCATCGTCCCAAGCAGGCCTAACAACAACAATAACAACTATAACAATAACAATAGAGGGCAGGTATGTTTATTTACTTATTACCAAAATCTAAACTTATTAGATCTCATCATAGTATGGCCCCGACACTATCATGAATACTGACATTACTTTGATGGAATGACGTTTTTACTGATTCTGTAGGGATTGACATGAAGGAATGACGGCAAGTAACGAAGATTATTTAAATAATTTTCGTCAGTATTGGAGTTATGTCAAAGTAATGACGCTAGAAATGACATTACTACTGACAGTGAATTGATTAGAACGATGGAATCAGATAGAGCACTTAGTAACTGGAGACGTCATGGCTGTCATTTACTGTACAAGTCTGCCGATTTTTGCGGGGAAGGGTCCGTCAAATGTATTGCTATTTCTACATGATTTGTATTTGTACGTAACGTACAAATAGCCATGTCAGTCCATACAGTAGCTTGCATAATTGTGCAAGGTTTTCGGCAGAGGGATAAGCTCTAAAAGGCGACTCCGGTTATTAAATGCTCTAAGGATCTCATACTACTTCAGCCGGCGTATTATGGATAGCTTTATCCATCTTTATCCACGTGATAAAATAACTGTCACTGTTTAACACTGTGGGATAGAAAGTGACGGACACCGTTTTATCACGCTGTCACGTAGACAAGAACGACCATCATATCCGTACTGATATGAAAATGAGACTGTTAGTGTCAATTATCAAAAAAGTGATATTACTTCAACCAAACACGTCACTTTTGACACTGACATATCAGCATCATATCAGTACAGCCAGCTTATTATCGATGGCTTTATCCATCTTTATCCACGCGATAAAATAACTGTCACTTTTTAACACCGTGAGATAGAAAGTGACGGACATCGTTTTATCACGCTGTCACTTAGACAAGAACGACCATCATATCCATACAGATGAGTAAACTAGAATTGGCCTGTAATAATCATATTATAGTGATAGATTAATAATATATACTTAGTATCAATATGATTCACAAGAGTTTGAACTCGATTGACCGAGAAAACAATGAATCAACGTTCGTAATATTTGAAAACAGTTTGATATTAATATTAATACCAAAGTACGAGTATCATTGCTGTATGGTGATAACAAATATCGGAGTCTTTCTATGTAAATATATGTTTAATTATTTGCCATATTACTTGAACCGAAGTTCTTTTTAGGGTTCCGTAGCCAAATGGGAAAAAACGGAACCCTTACGGATTCGTCATGTCTGTCTGTCTGTCTATGTCACAGCCACTTTTTTCCGAAACTATAAGAACTATACTGTTGAAACTTGGTGAGCAGATGTATTCTGTGAACCGCATTAAGATTTTCACACAAAAATAGAAAAAAAACAATACATTTTAGGGGTTCCCCATACTTAGAACTGAACCTCATTTTTTTTTTTTCATCTAACCTATACGTGTGAGGTATCTATGGATAGGTCTTCAAAAATGATAATGAGGTTTCTAATATCATATTACTTGCTGCTACGGTACCCTTCATGGGCGAGTCCGACAAGCACTTGGCCGCTTTTTTTAATATAAGTATGATATTGAAATCATTGACTCTAAATAATAATTGTAGGTAGGTAAGTATTCTACCTACCTACAATTACCAAAGGGCACGTTAGAGTGGCGTAGTTACTCTAAGTATAAACACTGAATAAGTTTCTAAGAAAATTGGAATTGCTACCACAAGCTGGATTATACTTATAAATAAATGACAATCGGGATTAAAGATGGCACCAGCACTATACAAAAACTAGCCAAAGTCACTACCGAAGCCATGCAAAAATCAACCCTATTTTAATGCAATACGGGTTTTTTGAGAGTCACATTATTGTGGTTTTCTAGGTAGTGTTTGGTATTCTGCTCCGTATTTTCTTTAAGTATTTCCATAGTTATAAAAGAACTTATGCGTCAAGGCATCTCTATACACTTTTGTCGTTTCGATTCCGAGGCCAAAGAGATCAGTATGATCTTAATCCGAAACCCGCGGAACGCTTCAACGGAGGAGCAAAAAACTGTTTAATATTAATTGTATTCGTTGCTTGTATCTAATTTTATACAGAGTGCCTACACAATACTTAATTATGCTACTTAAGGTAGGTTGTTGTTGTTGCAAACAAGCTGTCAGTATTATTTTTTAGGGTTCCGTACCCAAAGGGTAAAAACGGAACCCTATTACTAAGACTCCACTGTCCGTCTGTCCGTTTGTCGGTCACGAGGCTGTATCTCATGGACCGTGATAGCTAGACAGTTGAAATTTTCACAGATGATGTATTTCTGCTGCCGCTATAACAACAAATACTAAAAAGTACGGAACCCTCGGTGGGCGAGTCCGACTCGCACTTGTCTGGTTTTTACACCAGGTAGTAAAGGCTCTCTTGATATTTCTAAAAACCGATGGAAAAGTTGCATTTTATCCACAAGTGTGGCAAATGACGTAAAATTCGTGCTACCTCTTCACAGACCATTAAAAGTTTCTAAAATTGTAAACCTATATATAGTCTGTATCTTTAGGTAAGTATTTATATAAAAGTAAACAAACAATTTGTAAATTTTCGGGTAGTTATAACATTTATTGGTTAACCAACCAAATACAAAACCGCCTGCAGCAGTCACTGAACGACCTGACTTTAACCTACATTATTTGATCGTGTAATGTTTTCATCTAACCTCAAGCCATTTGAGGGTAGATTTTGTCTACTTTTATTTCAATACCTAAAGACACAGAGTATAATGAATTAATGATAATAACCATAATGTTTGTATAGCCACGAATAGTTTTTTTTTTTTAAAGTATCTCAAATGGATTAAGCTATTAATTCGTGAGATTTCACAGTTAAACATCATCTCTTGTGTTTGACAACATTAAAATCCACTTAAGGATTTAATATGAATATAATCGTTTCTAACCACAATATAACATGTTGTTTATAATCTTATAAGTTATAAGTGTATTATAATATTATAAGTGTATTATTGGGTAGTATTAAATTTAAATATCTGGGAGACCGAAATTTACTTGTAAAACATATAAAACTCGTGCGTAGACGACATAAAACGCATTGTATGCTCTAGAGCATAAAAGTGAAATTTTCTTCTAAGACTAATATAATAATAATATATCATTTATTTCAGAATTAAATTATTCCATATAAGTACACTAACTCTATATACATTTACAAACTACACTTAAAAACTAGGTGGACAACATGTGCATCTTGTTCCAAATAATAATAATAATATAATCGGTCTCAACGGCCAAACAGTTAAAACATATTGCACAATTTTACTGAGCGATAAAATTGTGTAGATGACAAAACTTGTTATATTATTTAATTTTTGCTACAATTTATTAGAAATCCGTATTTTCTGTCATTAAATTTAGTAAATCACATAAAATAGGAGTCGATTATCGTTCAAAAATGCTCCGAAATGTTTGACTTGGCAGAAAATCAAGCGTCTCAAACCCTGATCACATGTTGAAAATAAAAAATAAAATTAAAAAGTTAGTTGGCGGGAATTGGTTATTTATGTATTATTATATTATATTATTATATGTTCTTTCGCTTTACGACAATTTCGTGGTGTAAATTGCCGTGAAAAATATAATTTATTTTCCTCGCAATCGAAGTGGAAAGCAGAGTGTACAACAAGGGCATAAATGTCAATTTTTAAATAAATGTAAATAATTGCCTCGGGTAAAAATGGGTCACTTTATGCCCTTGTTGTACAATCTACTATTGACTGATGAGTTCCATGTTCCACGAGGAATCACTATACTCTGTATCTTTAGGTATTTAAATAAAAGTAAACAAAATCTACCCTCAAATGGCTCCTTAAACCAGTTGAAGGTAGATGAAAACATTACACGATCAAATAATGTAGTCAATAAAACTACACTATTTGATTATAATATAATACCCTATTATCATTGTAAGGGTAAGGTTACACAAGATTGTACATAGGTAATTCGCGAGACAGTAGCGTACGCGACAAGTGATAACGCTCAAGACTACTATAAAGCTAGGTTTACATGTTTTTATTTCAAATCAAACTGTAGGTACTTATTTTTAGTAAGTGAATCATATCTTATATGTAGGCACTAACAATAAAACGGTAAGTTCACCTAATTAATGGTGCGGCCAGACATATAGGGATTCGCCTAATGCCGAACAGAAAAAATTAACTTATTAGAATGGAGGCTTTCATTTGGCGAATCCCTGCATGTCTGACTGCACACTAACGTTTCACGTCAAACAAGTCGGGATACTAACCATACTAACCCCCTTATTCATAATAAACCTCAATTAGCTATTTAATAATCGTTTGTCCTTACTTGATTAGAAATAATGTAAACAATCTCGATGTGTCTTTTAATTGAAAAACACGTTTTAAAAATAAGTTACGACAAATATGTAACACTTATGAATCTAATACGATCATTTTAGCTCAATAGTGGGACCTGATTTTTGCACGAAAAGTTTTGATAATTCTAAAGTTGAAAAAGTGATACTTATCTGATATAGGACATATTTTTAAGCATATATGCTATATATGATGAAAAGTTAGAACGAGCGTTAGATATAAATTAGGTATTTATATATTTTTAGTAATGATTTTTTAATATTGAATTAAAGTGCAATGTTTAAGTTCCATTGTTTATAATATGTATGACGCTTTATAATGTAAAATTATTAGAAATTTTTTTAATGTGCTTCTTTGTCAAACTACAATTAGCTTATTATTTTGTCGATATTGAATTAAAGTTTAATTAATCCACAACAACATATCTAAATTTATAAGTTAATAGGCAAGCTAAAAAGCTAGAAGAATAAGATATATGCTTTAGAATTAATATGCGTTTTTGTCCTATAAGATCTAATATTGAATTAGAGTCTGTAAAAATAAGTCTATTACTATAAAATAATATATGCAGCGTATATATGGAAAGTAAGAAATTTCTGTGTGTAGCTTGCATTGTAATAGTAAAATCTAGTTAAAAAGGCGCGAAATTCATAGATACGCCGCGCTGGTCCGTCCGTCGCCGGCGCGGCGCTCGAGAGCCTATCATAGCCTACCTATACCTCGCCCCTCGCCCCACCTCCCGCTCAGTAACACTGTCTGTCTTTTCTTATCATTCATTTGTTTGTTTACCGTGCACATATATAAATTATATGCGGACATTACGTGAAATTAAAATATCTTATTAAGTAAAAATACCTACAGCTGGTCAATCGGATCTTGTCAGTAGAAAGAGGCGGCAAATTTAAAAATGTAGGCGCGAAGGGATATCGTTCCATAGAAAATTTGAATTTCGCGCCTTTTTTTTGGGACAAGATTTGCTTGACCAGCTATATTTCATTATCTTGACTAATATTGTAATAAAAATGTACAAGATATTCACAACTATTTTTTACTATAAAATAAAATAAAATAATCTTTATTGCAACTTTGAGTTGTTACATAACATTGGTTCCTGGCTCTCAAAGTAGGTTTCCCTGTGTCTCAAGAGCCAGTTCCTTCCCAATTACAAGCGTAGGTAATGTTACAATGTTAGACATTTTATATGACATATTAACCGACCGACGACCGGTCTGGCCTAGTGGGTAGTGACCCTGCCTATGAAGCCGATGGTCCCGGGTTCAAATCCTGGTAAGGGCATTTATTTGTATGATGATACAGATATTTGTTCCTGAGTCATGGTTGTTTTCTATGTATTTAAGTATTTATATATTACATATATCGTTGTCTGAGTACCCACAACACAAGCCTTCTTGAGCTTACCGTGGGGCTTAGCCAATTAGTGTAAAAATGTCGTATAATATTTATTTAATATTTATTTATTTATTAACAATATTAAAATTAATTTTAAAGAAAGATGAAACTGTGATGTGTGTGTACGCGCGCGTGTGTGAGTATTCTGTGTCTGATTTTTAGAATATGTGTGTGTTTCTGTGTGTTTACGCGCGTGTGTGTCTGGTTATTTTAGAATGTATGTACTAGAACACGCATCGTAATAGCTCTTCTGCTTCAGTATAACTTAATGATTTTAACCAAATCTTAATTTTGTTTTTTAATTGAAAATTACTAATGTTGTTTATATTAAGGGTTTTGTGTGCTTTGTTATATAAGTATGGTGCCAAAAATGAAAAATGCCTTTTAGACCATGCACTATTACAGCGAGGTACGGGGTAGTGAGCTATGCGTTTGTTGCCAAATGTGATTGTAGGGGCTATTAGTCTGTGGTATCTGCGTAATGTTTGATAAATGATAAAACTATACATAGTTTGTCAAAGGACTGTCTCATTTCAAACATAGACAGGGAGAATCATCATACTATCTTTGACTTACACTAGTACTAGCACCCAAAAGAAAAGGATGAATATAGTTTTTTGTTTTTATTTACTGACAAATTGGTTTGACCAACTATACCTATTTCTGGTTCCTATTGTCATGTCCTGTCCTATTCAACGTCAATATCATAATATGTATATTATAAACCAACTGCTCAATATTACACGGTATACATCCTGAATATACAATAAGGTAAGTGGCCTCACTTACCTTATTGTATATTCCGTGTGGGCCGTATATGCCTATACGGCCCACACGGAATACGTATGCCTCACCTTAAATTAAAATGGTTTTTTTTTAATAAACAGGACATGAAGTATGAAAAACTCACTCAAATAGGTTTCTCATTTATTTAAGTTTCTTCATTATACCAAAATAGTTATAAAAATATTACGATACTCTTGGAAAATATACCTTTTATAAAAGTCCTATTATGGGCCTTATTGAACACTACCAGAGTATTACTTAATCCCGCAAAAAATAATCATTTTGACAGTAGGTAATAACAGATTTTATTGTTTTTAACTTAAGAGTTATACATATACAAATAACAATATTTGATACTTCATAACAGGAGGATTTATTTATAATAAGTGAAAATAATTATTTTGGGTCTTAATAACTAAAGATATAAAAATTGTCTATTTTACGCGAAAATAGTAGGTAACTAAACATAAATCTTTATTAGTTACAGTAGTCTCATCCTTTAACATCTGGGGGCACGGCAGTGCCCCCGCCAAGACGAGAAAAGCGCAAGGGCACTATCTACCTTTTCTCGAAGCGCTTTGTCGTTTTTTGGAACCCTCATAACTTGGGGTTGGATTATACCAGATAAACAAAGTTCTCGGACTTATTAAGCATATCAATTGCATAGCTCTTATACTTTAGATTTTATTCATATCTAAAAACTTCGATTTCGTCACTGACTCACTCACTTGATGATCATCAATACCGGGTACTTCCTGAAGTCCTCTAAGAAGCTGAAATTTGGTATGTAAGATAGTTTTAGTACACAAACAACAAATAAATTCAAAAAAAATTTATCCCTAAGGGGATGAAGATGGGGTTTAATTTTGTATGGGAAATCAATAATCACTGAACCGATTTAGTTGAAATTTGGTATGTAGATAGGTATTGTTATGGGGAAGGATATAGAATAGATTTCAACCTCAAAGTTTACCCTTACGGGGTGAAGGCAGATTTCAACCCCAAAGTTTACCCTTACGGGGTGAAGGGTTTATATGGGGAATCAGTAAGAAGTACATTGTGTAACAGATGCCCCCAGATACTTACTTCAGGATTTTTAATATTAAATCACCCCCAACCCTTTAAATTAGGGGATGGAAGATTGTCATAAACAACTTACAAAAAGAAGTGAAATCCCATCAAAAACATTTTGATGTAAAATGTTGCCCAAACGAAACCATAAGGCTCGCACTGTCAAAAAGTTATCAGATCTCTTGCTAAGCTTCTAACTCTACAAGCCCTCTAACTTTACTAGCTCTACACCAAAAGTGAGTGGCTTGGCCGTTTCGTTTCTACAAGAACTATTGTATGTAAGTATAATACAAAAACCGCCCAAATGCGAGTCGCACTCGCGTTCCAAGGGTTCTGTACATTACACAATTTTTAACAATATATTTTTTTTAGAGAAAAGTGAGTAAAATGTCTTTAAAAAACCCGTAGGGATCGGAAAACTAGGTACTTAAGTCCTACACGCTTGACTGCACATTTCTAATAGGTTTTCCTGTCATCTATAGGAAAAGAGCTAATATGTGTATTTTTTTCATAATTTTAGACCCAGTAGATTCGGAGATAAGGGGGGGGGGGGGGGCGGAATGGTCATTTTTTGCGTATTTTCTTAAATAACTTCTAAACTATTTATTTTAAAATTATGAATAAATATATCTGACATTCTTACAATGAGCCCCTTCATTTGATATATATATATATATATATATATATATATATATATATATATATATATATATATATATATATATATATATATATATATGAATTTCTATTATTTACTTTACATGTATGTCCTTGGGCTATAGACTTACATGTGTATACCAAATTTCAACTTATTGGTGCAGTAGTTTTGGAGCAAATAGACTGTGACAGACGGACAGCCAGACACACGAGTGATCCTATAAGGGTTCAGTATTTTTCCTTTTGAGGTACGGAACCCTAAAAATAATGAATTTAATAAATTTTTCACCTTATGCCCATGTGGCGGTAGCGAAACAGTCAAGCCACATATTTTGACTAAGGTGTAGAGTTAGTGAAGTTAGGGCTTGTAGAGTTTGAAGCTTGGCTCGACAAGAGATCTGACAACTTTTTGACAGTGCTAGTCTTATGGTTTCGTCTTAGCAACAAAATTTACATGAAAATGTGTTTGGTGGGATATTTTTTTACAGTATAAATATTTATTCGTAACAGTAAGTATTATCTTTTAACATAATTTTTACAGTACATCTGGTGCTACATTACGACACCGGTGCTATAATAAGCACGTTAAAACACTCCCTTTGACCGTGTTTTAAAATTCGTCACTTTGTAGGGACGGGAGTTGGAGACAAGTGATAACAACGAAAGTCATAGATGAACTCTCTTTATTTGGAGTACGTTAGCCTTATATACTAGAGATTACACACATATAAACATTAGTACTTACGTGCTATACTTACACCTCTACACCTCCCATTCACAAGAAAAAAAAAAAACTTTCATATTAGGGAAGGTTTTTTTTTTTTTTACTATTATACTGATTTATACAATTTCGTTCTGTTTTTGTGAACGATATCTATTTTTCCATCTTTTTCTATTTCTACATTAGGCGTTAAATCTCTTACAACTACATAGGGTCCCGAATACAATGGATCCATCTTAAGTCGATTTTCATTTTTAATTAATATTAAATCATTTTTCTTATATGTTACAGGATTAATATTTTTGTCATATTTTGACTTACGTACTATTTTACTCTTAATTAAATTTTCCTTGGCCTCTTTTTGAGAAAGTTGTAGTCTGTATCGTAACTCACACGGATAACTATTATGATTGTACAGAGGGTCAACTTTAGTTAATAAATTGCTTGGCAAAGTGCACTTTTTACCAAACACTAGTTCGTACGGGGTGTATTTAGTTTCGGAATGGACTGAAGTATTATATGAAAATGACCAATAAGGGAGCCAATCACTCCATGATTCTGGGTGACAATCGGTTTGGATGCGCAAAAAGGTAGCCAAATGTTTGTGGGAATTTTCTAGCGAGCCAATACTTTCGTGGTGGTAAGCTGTAGATTGTATTTTATTGATTTTGAGTAAGTTACAAACCTCCGTCATAACGTTAGAGATGAATTCTGTACCTCGGTCAGTTGCAATCTCTAAGGGAATACCATACCTAAGGATAAAATTATTTACTAATGCTTTAGCTACTTCCGTTGTCGTTTTAGTAGTCAGTGGATACGTCTCTACATATTTCGATAACTCGCACTGTAGAGTTAAAATATATGAATAATTATAACTATCCTTATCTAGGGGCCCTACTAAATCTAAATATATCTTATCAAATGCTGAATCTGCAGTGGTCGTTATGACCATTGGTTCCTTGGTGTAACACGTGTATTTTTGTTTTTTACATGTGTTACATTGCTCTACATAGTGTTTTACGTCGCGTTCTAAACCCGACCAAAAGTAATATTTTTTAATATTATTTATCATTCTCCTTGTACCTGCGTGGCCACTCGTAGGTAATAAGTGAAAATCGTTAAGTATAACTTGTTTGTCATCATTGTCAGTTATTTTTATAACATCTCTTAATATGCATAATGACGGACCGGTCCAATCCTTTGTTTTATTTATTTCTTGCGCTAGTTTATTAACAAAAACATAATTATTTTTACTTTTTATTATATATATTCGCTCGACATGACATGTCTTGCAGAATACCTCAAGTTCTCTCACAAAGTCGGCTCGCGATATTTGTGATTGAGCGTGTGAGTTTATATAAATTGCCATTTTGGCAGGCATGTAGCACAATGTCTTACTTTTATACTTGACTTCATTTTTTAAACCTTGTTTTACAAGTTCTTGGCTAGTACTGAACAATAATTCTACCGAATTCGACGGTTTTTTACTTAATTCTATCACTTTTGGATGATCAGGCCAATCGCTTCTAGAATCAGTTACAGCCAACGAATTGCTAGAGTTCTGTTTCATGATTTGTTTATACTTTGATCTAGTCATTACATTAATAACAGTTACATGCATCTCTTTCAATTCATCTGACGTCATTTTTATACGGGACAACGCGTCTGCAGCCGCATTGTTTTTCCCTTTTACATACTCGATAGTGAAGTCATACTCTTCTAACGCCAGTCTAAATTTTAATAGTCTACTCGATGGGTCTCTTAAGTTAAACAAATATATCAAGGGTCTGTGGTCAGTTTGAATTGTAAATTTTCTGCCATATAAATATGGCCGCCAGTATTTTATGGACCACACAATCGCCAAAAGCTCCTTTTGTATGGTAGGATAGTTTAGTTCGGCCTTATTGAGACCCCTACTTGTGTATGCTACCGGTCTTACATCGCTGTTTGCCAAAATCGCGCCAAGAGAGTAACCACTAGCATCTGTTTTCAAAATAAAATTGTTATTCTCTGATAAATCGGGATATGAAAGAACTGGAGGCGTGAGAAGAGATTCCTTTAAACTTTCAAATGACTTTTGACACTGCGCGTTCCAATTGAACTCTACGTTTTTCTTACAAAGTTGGTTTAGTGGATAAGCTTTTTCGGCAAAATTTTGAATAAATTTCCTATAATAGTTCGCGAACGCAACGAAACGTTTCACTTCATCCACGTTTTTTGGTATCGGATATTCGTTCATAACTTTTAATTTGTCTGGGTCAGGTAGTATACCTTTTTCTGATACTACATGGCCAAGATATAGAATTTCCTTTTTAAGGAAATCGCATTTTTCAGGGTTTAGCTTAAGGTTTACTTTACGGAGTCTTGAAAACACGTCCATGAGATTTTTATTATGGTCTACTAAGTTTCTACCAAACACAATTAAGTCGTCTAAATAGACAAAACATTTTTCATAATTTAACCCTGACATAGCCACAGTTATCATCCGGGAAAAGGCTCCAGGCGAGACCTTCAATCCTTGGGGCATCCTGGTTAGCCTATACTGGCCAGAACAAAAGGCTGTATACTTTCTACTTTCCTCGTCTAATAATACTTGATAGTAGCCTGAGAATAGGTCAAGGTGAGAGAAGTAAATGGATCCAGACAACGAATCTAGGATTTCGGTAATATTTGGCAAAGGAAATTTATCATCTTGAATTTGGTTGTTAAGTTGCCTATAGTCTATAACTAACCTCCATTTTTTCTTTTCTCCTCCTAAACTTTTTTTTGGTACCAGTAACACTGGGCTTGACCACTCGCTTTGAGTAGGTTCAATAATTCCATCGTCTAATAACTTTTTTATTTGTTTATTTAATTCTTGTTTTTGAGAATGTGGTATTCTATAGGGTTTTTTGAAAACTGGAGATGTATTTGGCTTTAAATGTATTTTTTGCTTGTATATATTAGTGGTAGTTAACTTATCATTCGGCAGATGGAAAACATCGGAAAATTTTGCACACATACATTCTATGGAGGTTTTTTCATCCGGATTCAAATGATTCAAATTTAGTAGAGAAAATAATTCCTTTACCCTATTCGCATCCCCTCGCATGGGGCTAAACGTACATAAGTCATAATTCTGTAACCTTTCTACTTGTGGTGTTATATTTTTCAAATCAACTTGTTGTTCCGTCGTATTTAAAATCTTAATTGGTATTGTTCCATTGACTGGTTTAACAATTGTATTAGCGATAAACACTCCACTACAAAGTTCTTCCGTGCACACAACACATTCATCAGTCATTTCTGTTTTTATGTAATGAATAGATTCCGACCTGGCCGGAATAATGTAAGACAGATCTGTATCAGAAATATTAAGTAAGGGTAAGTATATTTTATACCCTCCATTTGTATTTAATGCCAATGAACTCGTGTCGTAATCTATGACTCCTCTATACCTAAATAAAAAGTCATTGCCTATGATCCCATTAGCCAAACACGGCAGTGAGTCGAAAACGTAGATCTTATGACGATATGATTCACCGTTCGCAACTAGGTCTAAATAGACGTACCCTAATACGTCGACGCTACCTCCTATGCCATTTACAGTGGACTTCTCTTTATGGTATGGGATATTTAACAGGTTGAGATATTTTAATTTTATTGCGCAAATTGCCGCTCCACTGTCAATAAGAAAGTGGCTATCGCAATCTTGAACTTTAAATATAGCTACCAAAGTGCTATCGCATGTTAATATTGACAGTATTTTAGTCACGAAAAAACGTATTCACGTCATTTTCGTCGTTTGAGTTTACCGGGGGAACTGTATCAGTTTGAGTCATCATTTTCATGCTCGGACGGTTCCACTGACTACTATTCCTGTTGGAATAATTACCTGACTGTCGCCCTCGCATGCCCCTGGAGTTGCCTCGGTTGCTGCTACGATAGGTGGCAGCCCCGCCGCCGCGGTGACCGTAACTGTACTGTGCGCCGCGGCCGCCTCGGGGGTAGAATTGTTGACTTGGTCCTCGACTACTATTATAAAACTCCCACTGTCCGGGGTACGGCCCCTTAGATGGTTGTCCACGTGTTAAAAATTGTGGCGACATACCTAGAATTTCACCTGAAGTCGAGCCGGCGGTGACGTCATCCTCCTCTTGAGCTGCCTGTATCGCATCCTTTAGCGACTCAAAATTCCTTGCTGCAATAACGGTACTTAATCGGCGGTTTCGTAAACCGTCGGCGAACTTTTTGATCGCCAATTTTTCGTTCAAGGGCTTAAGAACCTTGAAACTGTCAGAATTACCATCGGCCTGTGAAATAGTCAAATCTACAAATAACTCTGCAATTTCGGACCCAAAATCTTTTACACTTCGATTATTCTGCTTAATAGTGTGCAGCTTGCTCTGAATAGCAGTCGCAGATTTTTTTGGTAGTAAAACTTTCCTCATATCCTGAATCAATTCGATTGATGTATCATAATCGGATTTTAATTTTAACTTGGCCGACTGCGATAGCCTGCTTTTCAAAACGAACTGTATAAGTTTATTTTGGTCGTCACTCTTTAAAATAGTGCTGTAATACTCAATGCCGTCGATGAGCTGTTTTGTATTAGTTTCTTCATCGGTCATTACATGCAACAAGTTCAAGGCCGTTTTTAATTCGAATGACTCCCCCATTGTGTCACTTGTGTCTTTACTTCCCTGACAATAATTCAAAATTTCCTTATGAAGTGTATTAAAAGTCGTGCACAATTTATTAAATAAAGTTACCTCCTCATTTGGCAATAACCCTTTTTTTAAGAGTTCTGACACTTCGTTATTTAATTTTTTATATTTATCCACAATAAGATTAGCCTCCTCTAACTTTATAGTAAGTATTTCACCTTGTCTACGGTCAGGGCCAATTTTACACAGGTAAGTGCGTATAGTTTTAAGTTCATTGCATAATACAGAAAGGCTTTCCGCCATTTAGTAAAATATAATTAATAATATTACGAGTAGTGAATTTAGCCATAGGTAACAATTCAATTTAAATGTAATTCGTTAATATTACGAGTAGGTAAGTTTTACCGTAAGAACTAAATTTCCTTATACGCACATCATAATGTTTAAACCGTTCACTTGCACTTTTATTACGCACTACCCAGCACTCACGTGACGCGCGCTCCTCAGACGACGCTGGTAGGCCCCACACTCCTCATGCTCAAAGCAATTGCCTGAGCTCGTCTCTCGATCTTCTTGTTGAATGCCTTATTGATGTACCTGATGACCAGGAACCCAAAGGCCAGACACACAGCAATCAGGAGCAGGAACAGATACCAATTTGTGGTGCCAACATGCTCGACGACGTTGTCGTGACTTTGCTCAATCACGTTCTCGTATCCGACTTGAGTCAAGATGTCTTGACTCGGCGCAGATGGTGTGGCCGTCGACCTGGTGTTTCCCATTTTCACAATTTCCACTCAAAAGTTCGTACTAACCATCTGTCCCATTTATGCGAACAAAGGTGCAACGTTCGTTGACTCACGCTCGGTCCATAAAAGGTTTTCACGCACTACGAAGTGTCAATGACACGGCTCAAAAGAAATTATTGCAAAAACACAAACATACAAAAATATGTCCATTGCTTCATGTCAGAAGCTTATTTAGAATTTGTCCCGCACATTTTATTTAATTGTCCGAACTATTCCGCGGTATTTAACACTAAAACACGCGCTCACCGCGGCTACTGGCAGGATCGCCATGTAGGGACGGGAGTTGGAGACAAGTGATAACAACGAAAGTCATAGATGAACTCTCTTTATTTGGAGTACGTTAGCCTTATATACTAGAGATTACACACATATAAACATTAGTACTTACGTGCTATACTTACACCTCTACAACTTGTTGCAAAATATCGATTTTTCGCAATTCTATCGTAAAAGAAAAGGAAACGAACGAAGTGGTTTTACGCATACTGAAAGTTTTGCGTAACTTTTGAATAAAACCATTTATAACCATAATAATACATTTATTGCTTCTCAAAATGTTTCCCTTTACATTCTATGCACATATATTCACTCGCTCGGACCATTTTTGGAAGCATGAGGCCCAATCACTTGACTGCAATTTTTCGACGTGGTGATGAAACGTAGTAACTGCCTTATCCGGGGTCTTAAATGTCAAACCCCAAATTAAATCCTTAATTTTGGGAAATAGATAGAAGTCACAGGGTGCAATGTCTGGATTATAATCCGTATAAGAGACATTTTCCACGTTTTCGTAATTAAAAAATGTTTTTGCCTTTATTGCGGTATCGGTGGACGCATTATTATGACGCAGGAGGATGCGGCTTCTCGGTCGTCTCTCGCGGTCTTTTTCAATGACTGCGAGCACACAAATGATAGTGTACTGCTCAGTATTTAACGTTCTTTTATTATTTAAAAGTACGGTACAAAAATGTCGCGTTTAAAAAAAACAGACGATCAAAATGTTTGGCAACGCTTTTGGCTTGTTGAACTTGTATGGGCCTCCTGTCACCTTCGAAAGACCCATTGACTGGACTAATGCCTTTTTTCCGGATCGTAGCAGTAAATCCAGGTTTCATCTCCTGTAACGATGTTATATACAGCATTTGAACTTCCTTGCATATACTTACGCAGCATTTCTCGGCACCAGTCAAAAAGTACCTGTTTTTGGACTGAAGTTAATTCGTGAGGAATCCAAAGACAACAAGGCTTCCTGACTTTTAAATATTCTTGTAAAATCTTTTGTATTTGTCTGAACCTATCCCTAATTGTCCTCAAATTTCGTCATAGGTGATTCGTGGGTTTTCTTCAATGAGTCGTCTCTCAGTAGCCACGTTTCCTTGAATGATCGCCGTGGACGGTCGACCATCACGAAAATCATTACCTAGAATAATACTGTCTCTACTAAATTCACCATACCAACGCCTCACGATGCTCAGATGTGGTGCTTCAATCCCAAAAGCATTTTGAAGGCAAGCACTACACAAGCGGAGTAAGCGAACTTTTAAAATCATAACAAAATCATAGCTCTAAAAATATTTTCGCGTTAAAGCCACGTTCAACGCACTGACTTACTTTGACAAGCCATTAAAAACAAAAGACGATCGATTTGTCGCCAACATTTGTCACATTCCATAATCAAAAGCCTGTATTTTTTTTAAATATACAATTCATAATTTAAATGTTTACCAGTGGCCAATAGTGCAAAACATTCAGTGTGGCCTATGTAGTAGGAGAGAGGGGGAGTTTGTTAAGAACTATAGACAATAGAAGAGGAAGGATGCTTGGGCACCTGATACGACACGACGAATTTATCAAAAATATCATAGAAGGGAAAGTTGAAGCAAAACAGGAAGAGGGGAAGACCAAGGAGAGCGTACATGGATCAAATAAAGGAAAAGATCAACGTCGTGTCGTATCGGGCTGTCAAAGAGAAGGCGGAGGACCGCCAAACATGGAAATTCCACCGACCTATGTATTAACAAAAAAAAGTCACTTGTAATTAGTTACTGCCTTTAAAAAGTATAAGTGCCTCAATGTTATTAGACTTTTTGATTCTTTAAAACGTCTTTAGGTCAATAAAGCAAGTGAAAAAATATTAGAGTTAGACCAAGAAAAGTCTGCAGCAATTTTGACAGCCCACACAGTGCAAGTGTTATTTATAAGTCATAATTTCATAGAAGTTTCTTCAAATCGACCTTATTAATAAGAGATTAAAAATATTGAAAATTATCTTAAAATATTTTAATCTAATATTTCATCTCATACGTTCAATAAGGCCCGGGACTAGACCTTTTTACCTGCACTGACAGTGGGCCTTCTTAGCAACAAGTACAAATTCAGAATAATTGGGAATAATAGGGAGCAACTGCTATTTTTGAATGCTGGGCCTTGTTACCCGCCGGGCCTCATATGCCTGCACCTCACCTACCTTATTTATTTGTTTTACAAGGGGAAAAGTTGTTGATTAACCGCTCGTGCTAATATTGATACCCAAACAAGCGAAACAATTTTTTTTATTAAATAGGAGGCAAACGAGCAGACGGATCACCTGGTGGTTAGCGATTACCGCCGCCCATGGACACCCGCAACACCAGAAGGGTTGCAAGCACGTTGCCGACCTTTAAGATGGGGGTCTTTGAAGGTTTGAAGGTCGTATCGGACAGTTCATTCCACAGTTTGGCTGTGCGAGGCAGGAAGCACATTCACAAATTCAAACATTCTAAAATTGAACCACGAGCGGAGCGAGTGGTTCGTAAAGTTGAACCTTGAGCGTAGTGAAGGTTTCAAGGGACGAAGGTTTAATAAAATTTTCACCACATCAGCTCGTAAAGGCCCTCTTGATTGTTCGAAACGGATAAGAAAAGTGGCATTTAATTTGATGCAAATTTTGAGTTGTTACCGTAGGTAAATTGGATCAGTTGGTTGGTAATATTGACTTTAAAATGATATATATTGAATAACGTTAGTTTGAAATTGATTTTATGATAAAGTAAATATTATCGGAGATGATCGCTCTTATAAAATGTATGTCGCTAGTCATTTATAACCTAAAAGCGCCAAATTACGCAAAATTATATTGAAATGACACCTGTGTATTGAATTTGAAGAATACTTTAACAAGGGTAGTTATCTGTATGACAATGCACCTAAAATAATTTTCAAATGTATCTATTATTTCTATACTTAACACGATAACGAATTCTACGTAAACGAAACCGCGGGCAATCCCTAGTACATATAGAAATAAATAAGGGAAGGTAAGTTTCCATTAGTGTACTGTGTAAAATAACTATTTACCATTGATAATAATTTTATAAACGCTTTGCGTATTTTTAAGGGCACCGCGCTAACCGCTAAGTAGCCCGCGACCGTCGATCGCTGCCTCCTGCCACGGCGCACAGCGCGGCGCGCGCAAACGCCGCGCGTTTGAAATGTAACTTAATATAAGCTCGGAATGCATACTTACGTATCAGTATTTAGTGTCGCCGTGATTTTATATTTCTAATCTTTTGTGTGAGAAGTAAGATCTTTATTATGACCGTGTAATATTAACTCTACAAACTTTAATTCAATATTGGCTATACTGCTTAACGAGAAATCAATATCTAGACAAGCACATTGTCTACATTTCTAACTTTTTACATGTATACTAAGTTGATAGATAATATCGTAATTTTGCAATATCAGCTACTCTAATTCTGTATTTACATAATAATTCCTGTTTTTACGTTCACCAGAAAGCAGCTGTTCCAGATTTCTAAAAACCGAATATTGTGAATAAATTAAAGTGTTATTGAATATGTTAAAGTTTCTTGTAACTTTAATTTTATATTTACATAGTTATTTAGCAAAAATTGAAAATTTAAATATGGCCGAACGCTCCACCTAAAATTTTCTAACTTTTTACATGAATGTTATTTAACATGCTTACAATAACATATCAAAAAAGAAAAAACTTTAATGTTATCAAAACCCATTTTTGTTCCACCGCTGGTCTATTTATATTCTTCTGCTTTCATAAGTAATAGTTTTTGATTTTTAAAAACGCGTTTTTCAATTAAAAGACACGTTAGATCGCTCACCTTCTTGCAAGTTCTTTCTAATGCTAAAAAAAACGAAGTATAAGACTGACGTATTTGTAAGAAAGGGATAAAACATAATTTAACTAAATCAGGCCCGTAAAGTTTTATGAATAAGGGGGTATATGTATTGTATGGGAGATCAATTCTTCGCCGTCCATTCTTCAAATTTATCGTCTTTATATATGTACTATATAAAGAGAGGAGGCCTGTGCCCAGCAGTGGGACGTATATAGGCTGAAATATAATATAATATATAATATATATGTACTAACAAAGTTGACTTGCCACATCATGAGTTGCCTATTTAATCCACATACGTGAATCCAAGAAAGCTAAAGCTAATAATACGTTTTTATTATTATACTCACATATTTTATACTTCGTTTGTTTCGCATTAGAAAGAACTTGCAAGAAGGTAAGCGATCTTGACATGTATTTTAATTGAAAGACGCTTTTTAAAAATCAAAAACTATTATTTATGAAAGCAGAAGATTATAAGTGATCGTATTAGATTCATAATTGTTACATATTTGCAGTAATTTATTATTAAAATGTGTTTTTCATTCAAAAGACACATCAAGATTGTTTACCTTATTTCTATTGCTAATAAAAACGAACTATAGTCACTCGCGCGGTCGCGCGATATTTTCGGGAGCCTAGCAATAATTTATTATAATGATTGGACTGCGAAAATGAATCAATCATTAGATTTCTTTGCAGGTACAGAAATAAATTTGGAGGTATTTTCTGTGCTCCTTATGTATGAGTATAACCTATCTATAGGTATAGTTATATCATATCATTGGAGCCTAGGTCTCCATTTTTAAACACTAACAGTGTATATGTAGCGTTCATAGTATAAGTACCTAGTATACTTAGCATAAGGGTCAAACAGATCACTGTGTTACGTCTTTCCTGTAGACATACACAAGAGTTAAGGGCTATAAAGGTTAATTGTCTTATACCCCTTATCCACGTGAAAAGGTCCTCCTTTTATTTAGAGAACTATGATACAATCATTACTTACATGCCCACAAGCTGTTAACTATTGCCCACAGGAGAGATAACTAGTGTGGTCGCGCGAACTGCACATTTTTCTCTCCTGTGGGCAATAGTTAACAGGTTATGGGCATGTAAGTAATGATTCTATCATAGTTCTCTAAATAAAAGGAGGACCTTTTCACGTGGATAAGGGTTAAATAAGAAAATTAACCTTTATAGCCCTTAACGCTTGTGTATGTCTACAGGAAAGACGTAACACAGTGATCTGTTTGACCCATAAATATAATTGTTTTCAGGCGGAATGTGGCAAGGTGGTGCGTAACAACCCCAACCCGCTGGTGGTGAACGGTCGGCCAACTCTGGAGGGGCAGTGGCCGTGGCAAATAGCGTTATACCAAACACAGGTAAGGTATTCAACTCTTGAACGGAGTTCTATCATCCAGAACATTGAGGACGGGCCTTACGGGCGCTAAAAATGGTACTAGTTTAGCGGTGTCACTCACGAATTCCAGCCAATCGTGCAGTCTAACGCAACTAGTTGCGACCAATAGCGCGCGTGATGCGAACTCATCAACCAATCGCGTTGTCGCGGTGTCACACCGCTGCACTGGCCCCTGTCATGCCTCATTATTATTGCCCGTAAGGCCAGTGATCCAGAAGTATGATGTGCTTGTGATCGGATAATTCATATGATTTTTCTTTCAGACGGTTGACAATAAGTACATCTGCGGCGGGACCCTGGTAACGCGCAGCCACGTGATCACAGCCGCTCACTGCGTTACGCGCAAGGGCTCCAGTCGCGTGGTCAACCAGAACACCCTTACTGTGTATCTAGGAAAACATAACCTTAGAACGTCGGTGGAGGGAGTGCAAATTAAATTGGTAAGCTTTTAGAGTTAGACCAGCGATTTTGATATCCCATGCAGTGCACGTGTTATTTATAAGTACGTCTTAATTTCATAGAAGTTTGACGTTTAAAATAACACCGGCACTGCGAGGGCTGTCAATATCGCTGCAGACTTTTCTTGGTCTAGCTCTACCTGCATAAAATTATACAAAGAGGTAAACCAAAATATGCTGTGTAAGTACACAGGTCAGGCCTCCTTAGCAGAAAAGACATACAATACCTATTTCATCTCTTTGAGTTTTGTGCGTAGGTACCTATGTACTTAATGAATCATCATCATCATCATCTCAGCCATAAGACGTCCAGCGCTGAACATAGGCCTCCCCCTTAATGAATGATTTGTTTGAAATGCTTGATTTGTGGATTCATAGTCAGTTTACCAGTTCCTACGATTTTTATAGTTTTAACTGTTTTTAGGCACCTGATCTAAGTAACTGTACATAAACATGTTTGCCATTCCAGGTCTCGGAGATTCGAGTACACCCTCAATACAACGCGTCGTCCTACAGCCGGGACGTCAGCGTACTCAAACTTAGGGAGAGAGTCACTTACAGCGACTTCGTTCGCCCCGCGTGCCTCTGGCCCGACAACGAAGTAGATCTGACGAATGTCATAGGGAAGAAGGGATCGGTGAGTCTATGTTATGACAATTACTTCAAATTGAGAGAGAACAGCGACTTCGTACGTCCCGCGGGCCTCTGGCCCGACAAAGAAGTAGATCTGACGAATGTCATAGGGAAGAAGGGATCGGTACCGTGAGTCTATGACAATTACTTCAAGTTGAGAGAACGACTAATCTACAACGACTTTGAACGCCCCGCGTGCCTCTGGCCCGACAACGAAGTAGATCTGACGAATTTAAAGGGACCCACTGATTAACAGTCCGCCGGACGGTATCAACCTGTCACTTAGAACAAAATTTTGACAGTTCCGAACAACTGATTGGTCGATACCGTCCAACGGACTGTTAATCGCAGAGTGATTCTATTACATGTTAACATGTATTCAAGTTAATCTAGCTAGTCGCTTAGAGCGACTTCGTTCAAACTGTGCACACTTTTCCGATCAGACTGAAACTTAAAGCTGCAGTTACCCAACGAGTTGCACAAAACCAATTTCTAAACATGCAAATACGTCTGCGAGCGATATTCCAAATTTTAATCCATACATTTTTTTTCCATTTTTTACCTTTAATATAAAATTTGAGTTGCACAAAGCACTCGTTTAATCTGAACACAGGTCTCTGCCATCGGTCATTATACAATACGGTTCTGTTCTCTCTTCCACCGGCTTCCAGCGACGTCTTATGAATTAGTGCACCCTCCTTATCAAGGTTTCCATTCGTAGCGCTTGCCTGTCCCAGATCGCATCTCTAACACTTGAATGCCTCAAAGTTTGCAGTACTTCAAGTTATTTCGGTTACCTTAGTTCTGCGAATAATATAGATATCCTTATTTCTGATTGGCGAGTTGTTTGTCCCGAGCATACCCGAGGGTTTTGGGTGTGGGAATGATTTGGTGTATTTATAACTTTATGGCTAATGTACATTCCCGCGCCCAGGCGAGACCCAAGGGTAGGTATGATCCAAGCGTTGTAAAGAGACCATTATCGCACTTTTAATACCGGCGGCAGCGGCGTTTAATACTGGCGGTCCTACGAATCACCTCCCACTTTTATCTTATAAGCATTCTTGTTAAATTAATGAATTTACCTCAATTTGTGAAATGGACCGTACGGTGCGGTAGCAATTAATTTACCGCTATAATTGATCGCTGCTCGTGTTTACCGATGTCTGTTTGCTGGGAACGGACTGTGTGCGGGCGACAAACACAGGTCTACATATCTACATAAAAATAGCTTTGAAACGTATTGCTTTATTTTTAGAAGTGTTCCAACATTTTTATAGGCGCGTGAGGGGAGTACCATCGCCCACACTGATAACTGTCCATCGATGGGCCTTATTACAAAAGGCATAAGGCCCACCGATGAACAGTTAAGAGTGGTGCTGTTTGTACATTCTAGATTTGTGGATAAAAGTGATACCTATAAAATATCCGGAAAAAGTTTCTTCATAAACTCTCCGTATTTAATTCAATTTGTTTTTGATACCAATTACCTACTTAGTATTTTTTTCAGTCAGCTGCCGAGATAGTGCCCCTCCCCCTCCTGAAAATTGCTATGCACGGGGGGTCAGTTATCTCTGCAACTGACTGTGTGAGTCAAGTGGCAATGTCAGCACTATATATTTGATAGTACCTTTTGATGCCACAGTATGGACAAAATCTTTAATCCATTTTATCCACAGGTGGTAGGCTGGGGCTTCGATGACAAGGGCGTGGCCACCGAAGAGCTGACCCTCGTCGAGATGCCCGTGGTAGACCAGGAGACCTGCATCAGGTCTTACAGCGAGTTCTTCGCTCGCTTTACTTCAGACTACACTTACTGTGCCGGTTATAAAGATGGTATGTGTAATACTGAGTGGTTGAGGTTTTAAGAGGTGGAGCCAAGCGCTGACTCTCGTTGAGATGCCCGTGGTAGACCAAGAGACCTGCATCAGGTCCTACAGCGAGTTCTTCGCTCGCTTTACTTCAGACTACACCTACTGTGCCGGTTACAAAGATGGTATGTGTGATGTGATGGTTTTAAGACGTGGAGACAAGCGCTGATCTTCGTTGATATGCTAGTGGTAAACCAAGAAACCTGCATCAGATACTACAGCAAGCTCTTCGCGCTTTACTTCCGAGTACACGTATTGCGCTGGTCACAAAGATGGTAAGTCTAGTCACAAGTGGCTGGGGCCTCCCTAGCGATGACGGTAGTAGGTAGACCAGGCGGCCAACCAAGATGACAATCGCTTATTGCGCTTCGCCATCGAATCGCTTTGTGTCTCTCTATCACTCTTCCATATTAGAGTGACAGTGACAGTTCCGTTTCGTTCGCTACGGAGCGTTAGCAATTGGCATGTTGTCTACAAGGCCAGACCTGCCATTCGCCCTACAGCGAGTTTTCTACTGCAGTCATACCTGCCTACTGCGCAGTTAGCAACTAGGTAGGTACTGAGTTCTTTTCCCTACAATTTCTGTTACGTACGTATGTGCATTTCAAAGTAGTTACTCACAGTGAAATATATAAGATGCTTAATATCTTTATTAATGTTTCTTCATTGCCTTTTATCATTTTCATCTGACTAGTCTATGCTGTAAATATCTTTCGCCTAAGGGCCCCCCCACATTTAGCGTCTTTCAAGCGGCGGCGTTTACAACTCTATGGCCGCTGCTCGACGCAGCGACGTCATTTTCCACAGCGCTGACCAGACGCCGACGCTCGAAAGACGCTAAATGTGGGGTGGCCCTAAGGGTGTCTAGTCAACTCTATAGCTGCTGCTCGACGCAACGTTGGCGCAACTGCGCGACGCCATTTTTTAGCGCTGACTAGACGCCGACGCTCGGGAGACGCTAGTGTGGGTTGGCTCGTCGCTCTAAGAGCCGCCCCACACTATTAGCGTCTTTTAAGCATCGGCGCCTACTGCCGTATTCGAACTTCAATATATTCACAAGAGACGACACGTTCTAGATCCATTCTAGATACGTTATAGTTTAGATATCAACTAGTTCTCTTTTGCAGCGCAATTCGGGCAACTAATGTCACTTTTACGTTAGATAGAGTAAGATATCTATTAGATGTGAATTAGATCTCTAAGTCATATCCTGTGGAAATCGTTCAAGAGTCTCTCCAGAATCGCGCAAATGTCAAACTTGACAGGTTAGATCTTAAACATATCGTTATCGTATCTTGGTGATGTCTAAAAGATGTCTAATAGATGTCTATTTCATAATCCGAATCGGGCCCCTAATCAGCGCTATGGAAAATAGCGTCGCTGCGCAGTTGCGTCAACCCTGCGTCGAGCAGCAGCCATAGAATTGCCTAGCCGCCGACGCTGGGGAGACGCTAGTGTGCCGTGGCTCTAAGCTCACAATCAGACAAAACATCTTCCACCTTCCAGACTGAACATAGTCGCGCTACCCCCTCTGCCACGCATACGGTAATTTTACTCCATGTTCGAGTCGAAAGTGTCTTTGTGTGACGTCCGTGTCTTTGAACGGATCAATCACGGCACGGGACTTCGCTCACCTCGTCCCGCGCACCCCCGCATTTTTGGCATCATCGATTGCATGAAATAATTGCTCTAAACTCGGTCTAGAAAATTCCCAGTCTATGGCTCTAAGTCACCAACTGCATATATTATTTTATTCCTATTTCAGCATATCTATTATATTTAAGTATTTAAACATACCCATTGCTTACAGGATCCGTCGATAGAACAGGCACTAGGAAAAGTATGTCAAATTCGTAATGTTAATTACTAAAACGTAACCCAAATATTCCACTAATATTTTTGTAACTTTAATTCTTAAGACAGCATCGGTTTACTAATGATAACCTCAAAATAATACAAGCTTATCTTCGTAATCTATTAACTAATTACAAGCTAATTTACTTTAAGGCTATTATGGTTACGCGTAACGAACTTTAATTAACGAAATTCTAAATATAGACATATTAACACGTTCGCTGCTGCACAAATCATTGCTACACCTACACTTATTTTATTATTTTAAACTTATTTACCTACTTATTTGATTCTATAAAAATAGGCAGTGCCGGATTTAGACATTTGCCGCCCGTAGGCTATGCCGATTTTGCCGCCCCTATCCGCCTCGCTTTAGGTTTTTTAAATTTCTTTCCTATCAGAGGCGTTTAATTTTTTAGTACAACACACCATAGCCATATTAAAATGCATATAAGGTGACGTCACTAATGTCACATTATAGATATTTATATGGGCCGTTTTTGTCACTGAATGACGATGCGACCTCGTTATATTTGCCTGATCTGGTGTTATGGTGGGTACGGCTGGGTTTTTTGCCATTGAAAAACAAGGTGAGGCATTGCCAATGCCTAAGCATTGGCAGTCAAGCTGGATATAGCTAAGGAGTTCGGTCGGGTCTGGCATCGAGTCTGCTCGAGGGACTATGCTGTACAAATGGATCGCTCGCTTTTTGTCCGGTAGACGCATATGAGCCGTATAGTAGACGGAAGCTACACCGATAGTGTGAACATTACCGCTGGCGTTTTACTAGGTTCTGTGCTATTAATGCTGCATATCAATGATAATCATTGCTATGCAGATTGCAGATGACAGTAGTAGGGTTGCGTGTATTACATAGGCCGTGCCATCCCTCATCCCTCATTCTGTGGTGCTGGAAAGTCATGAGAAGCTTGTATCTGATATCGAGAGTGTATCCTGAGTTTCGGCATGGGATCGGAACAATTTAGTGAGATTCAATACCACGAATACACAAGAATCGACGATGATCCCAAACTCACAATGTAGTCAGATGGTGGTCACATAGGTCACAAAAAATGTAGTTAGTTAAATAAAAACGCGAGCGTAGCGAGCGCGAAATTTTTTCGACAATATAGTAGGTAGGTACACTTTTAGGGTTCCGTACTTCAAAAGGAAAAAAACGGAACCCAACATTATACTACCAGGACACAAGAATCGACGACCATCCCAAACTTACAACGTGGTCAGATGGGTCACAAATAATATTTAGGTACTTAAATGAAAACGCGAGCGTAGCGAGCGCGAAATTTTTTCGAGAAAATAGTAGGTACCTACATTTTTAGGGTTCCGTACTTCAAAAGGAAAAAACGGAACCCATATAGGATCACTTTGTTGTCCGACTGGCCGTCTGTCTTTCTCAATATAAAGGGTCTTGACATGACAGAGGGCGGCAAAATCGACAAAAAATGCTTGTTATTTAAATTTTACAAATAAATTCTGGTCGACCCTATCTGATCTGCCGGCCTAGCCGAGGTTACAATCGCTATCGCTTCGACAACGAAAACCATTATGTCTCTCTATCACACTTCCATATTAGTGCGACAGTGACAGTTGCGTTTCGATCGCTACGGAGCGTAAGCGATCGGCATCTTGGCTACGCGGCCTGAACGGCACGTACAATATTTTTTTGACCCAAATTTGCCGCCCCCTAAAATCTGCCGCCCTAGGCTTCAGCTAGAGTTGCCAGATTGGAAGCCGCTATTATCGGGAAACAATATCAATTTTTCGGGATTTTGGGACTTAAGTCGGGAAAAAAATACATTCAAATTAAAGTACTCATTGTATTAAAAACAACGATATTTTACATTATTGGCACTAAGTCACCTCGCTCGCTCGACGACAGTTCGGAACTTGAAATTATTGTTTTATAACGTGAAGCCGTTTTTCGGGACAGTTTACACTTTGTCGGGAATCGGGAACACATGCTAAAAATCGGGAGAATCCCGCCAAATCCCGACCATCTGGCAACCCTAGCTTCAGCCTACTCAGCCTAGTGGTAAATCCGGCACTGAAAATAGGGAAACCTTGGACAGTGAGCCTTAAGAATGTCGCCAGCTGATCCTAGGGGTGAAGGGAGGGGCATATTTAGTTACAAATTTGTATTGTAACAAGGTGTGTAACGATAATATATTGAGCCCTTTTCGTCATTACTATGAGTATAATTATATTTGATGCGAACTGTAGTGTAGGTACGTATTACCATCGTCCAACTAGGTTCACCGATGGTCATAACTGTTGCTTTTAGTACTCGTAGGTTCACGAGATTCGGCCCGTGATTACTACGATACCTGATAGTATCATAGTAATCACGGACGATGCTTCCAAAATGACTTACTTAAAAACGCGTCCTGTGATGCGATTTCCTTGCAGTTTTCTGGCGTACATATTCTTCTAAACGAAATATCTAAAGAATACTTTTAAAATTGCAGGCAGCTCAGTATGCAACGGCGACAGCGGCGGCGGCATGGTGTTCCTAATGCGAAACTCCTGGTACCTCCGCGGGCTCGTGTCGCTGTCCGTCGCGCGACAGAACGAGTACCGGTGCGACCCGACGCATTACGTCGTGTTCACGGACTTGGCCAAGTTCCTGCCGTGGATCCAGCAGAATATTAGCGACGAATAGTTAAGCTTAACAATACTAGTAATTGCTTGTTTAAATGTAAGTCCGTTTGACCGTTTGACCAGCAAAAACGTCCAGTGGCGTAGCATGAACTAATCTAGGCGTGGGCGAAGTCTCATCTGCAAGACCCTTTTCTTTCACTGTGGGCCTCCCTTAGGGCGCGAGGACGTGGGCGATAGCCCACTTCGCCTACGCCTAGCTACGTCACTGAAGACGTCAACTGACACGCGCGGCAACAAGCGAATGTCAACCTTTGTGTATAAAGTTCACGATGATGCGTCGGACACGATAGGCGTGGCGTTCAAAGGTTTAAGTTCACGCTCTTGCAAAGTGGAAAACCTCCTAAAATAGTCCAGAATAGCAATAATTTTCTCTCAATACTGATATTGTTTTTTTTGTTGTCGAAGTTGGAGATGGAGTTTTCAGTAGGACCAAAAAGTAACTAAATAAATACCTATGACAATTGGCGAAGGATTAAAAAATGCCCTTCTTTTGGAGTAGGTAGGTACAGTCGCCATCAGATATATCGGAGCGGCCATGGTGCTCACAAATATCTGAGCACGCCTCTATTGTCAGGGCGTTAGAGTGCTTGTTCAGATATTGTGAACATCTTGGCCGCTCCGATATATCTGATGGCGACTGTACGTGACGTGACGGGTGGGCCATGTCTTAGCTATAGCTGATTGATATTGCCATGTTGGTTAGTTTTTAAATAGTGCGTTATCTAAGAAATTCTGAACAAACAGCACATAATTTGAACTAAGTATTTACTATAATTACCTATTGCCTATAATTTCATTTTATGTTTACAAAGTTTCGGTCGTGTCGCAAAAGCTAAGGTTCCAAAAGGATACATGGGGCGAGACGAGACTAATTTATATTTATATAGGGCATTCTAGAACTGTCGGGTTCCTTACGCTATAATTTTGACACTTAGTTAAGAAGCCTATATTTGGGATGATAACGTTTGATAATTTAGCTTTTAATTCAACGGTATATAACGTCACGTTCCTGATAAAGTAGACCTTTTTATTTTCGTGTAATCCCCACCTATTCATATTTACTAAAAAGGTACAAACTCATGTTATATCTTGTGGATTATCCAGAAAATTTAATCAAGCTTTCGAACTTTTTGATAATTTTCCGTAACTTACACATTGCACAAGTATACACAGCTACCAATAATATATATAGCTGAGTAATGTGCAAGCTACGGAAAAATACGGTATAGTCTTGGGTCGTCCCATTAAATTAGTCCTATTCTGTTTTCGTCACTCATTCTACATTGAAAGCCACCGACGATTGGAACGAATGCAGAATGAGTCACGAAAGCAGAATAGGACTAATTTAAGAACTTGACGAAAAACGAATGGGACGACCCAAGACGATACCAAAAATACTAAGAGATATCAAAAAGTCCGAAGAATTAACTGGTAGAGTATTTTCTGAATAACTCACAAGAACAGGCGTGCTTTTAATTTAAGGTTTCGTTCTACAATACAAAGAGCCAGGATGTCTTCCGAAAATATTCCAATTGGGAAATTTTCGGCACATCTGTTGATGAGTAAAAGTTAATACTTGAGGTCGATTCAAATTCAACAATTTGTAATCATTTTGTGCTGGTTTTGATACGACCTTGCCGATCGTTTGTGATCAATATAAGCGATCAAGATCGTATCAAAATAGGATCAATACCCTAAAAAATTTTTATAATGAATCAGGTTTCTTGTACGAACCTCATATCTTTGAAATTATCGTTATCTCTTTTATAAAATGAATAATGTGAACCGAATGTGATTTAAGTATTTTACACTTCAGTAATCAACGATACAAGCCTTATTAGCAGTTTTAATATTCCTACGTTCGAGTGTAAATTTTTAATAAATCTTTTTATGCCTATTAAGAGTTGCAGCAAAGTGAATAATACTTGAAGCCGCTACATTTAACAACTTGTTACGGTTTGGACTTTACTTTCCTAGGGGTCATCCATTAATTACGTCACACGAATTTCTAGGTTTTTTGACCCCTCCCCCCTCCTTGTCACACTTGGTCACATTTGGCAAACCCCTCCCCCCTAGTGTGACGTCACATTTTTTCTACGAAATCGCCAAATCGAATTAAGTAAGTACCTAAGTATTATTAATATTTTATCAAAATATTTTTGACGATATAAATATTAGTAATTTTATAACCCAAAACTGCTGGAAAGAAAATTAAACGAATAAAAACGATTATCGTTTTAAAAACTTGTTATTTAAATGTACAGCGAATAAAATATTAATTTAAATAAATTTTCGGTTACTGATGAAGTTAAAGTGACGTCACAAAGTTTGTGTCTCCCCCATCCCCCATGTCACAATATGTCACATTTTCTTGAACCCTCCCTCCCCCTAAACGTGTGATGTAATTAATGGATGACCCCCTACGACCCGATTGGTGCATGCGATATAATTGAAAGTCGTGATGATGATGTCGTAAAATGCACGCCAATCACCAAGGCGATCGTCATGTCAAAACCAGTTCATGCATGTACGGTCTCGACTGAAACTATCGATACGGACAAAGAGCCATAAATATGTATATCCTACGTTAGTATATGGGCATTAAGTCGTGTATATATATTTTTGGCTCTTTTTTCGTAGCGTTTTTTAAGATGTGACTGTACCTACCAAGTTGTTAAAATGAATCGGGCTCCTAGTTTTTTTTACTCCAGATGCTAAAATGTCAGTTCGATTGTAGTACACAATCGTAACTTTAGTACAAAATCGTTGTAAAATCAGTTTCCGAAAAGTACATTGACCAATAGCCTCCTAAGACCCAGTCATTTTTGCACTTTTGAATTTGGAACCTTCTTTTATTTCATTCACTATATTTCAGAATTCGATTTTATGTTGGTCAAGCAGATCTTGTCAGAAAAAGGCGGCAGTTTTGAAAAATGTAGGGCGAAGGGATATCGTCTCATAGAAAATTTGAATTTCGCGCCTTTTTCTACTGACAAGATTTGCTTGACCGTCTATAATTTGTTATTTTTAAAGGAACTCAGGACTTTCAATTAGGAGGATAGAAGTTTCATTTTGTATCTGAGATATAAAAACAGAACTTAGGAATCTCCGACTTATGTATTTTGCTCAATATTGTGCCAAGTTAAAACAGAGCCATTTATTGTTGGATATTTTTTCTTTAAGTTAAATACTTGTGTTTAGGATTCTGCTCTCTAGAGTCAAATCTAATAAATGTGACATGAAATTTTCAATGTGACTAAAATAATATTGAGATTATATTATATATTTTTTACAAATTCTGTTTTATTAGTACTTACCCACCATACCTGCATGCCATTTTTAGAAAATATGTTCAAAAGATTTATATTTAAATAAAAATACCATATTTGAAAATATATAAGGGTTTACTTAATATACATTATGTTAACCAATCAATTGTTGAGAGAAATCGAACTGATTTATCAGACTCAGGAATCACCAGAATTAAAAAAAAACATTAAACCTAACTACATTTTCCTAAATTGTCTTAAAGACCTATAAAATTTCACGTTCGCTATTGACAAAAAGACATAACTGATTCAAATAAAACAATCTTAAGCCTTTCAAACTCTTTAATGTTAATAAAAAGAATCTTAGGATAATAAAACAAACGAATTACAATAAGAAAAAGCGGGAAAATTTACAAAAATCTGTCAACTTAAACCATTACACACTTAAAATAAACGGAGTTTGGAGTAGGACCAAAATCAAAACTAATATACAAGCTGCAAACGAAAATAACATTTAATGTAAGTAACAAAGTATAATTGGATTTTTAACTCACAGAAAACGCTTTTGAAACAAACTCATCAATTTGACAAAACGAAAAAATGCATCCTATCACGCAATATTTTACAAAAATTCTCAAATTCATTAAACATATATATCGAATACTTTTTAAAGTATAGTATTAATTGCCATCTTTATCGGCATTTTAATTGCTTCTACTAGAGATACAACATTTAACGACTTATGCAGTGCACATTTGCATTTTTTTAAAGTTCCATATAATATTTAAACTCCTTCACTCGATATCTTTTTTATAAAGATAACAATGTTCCCTGACAATTCCATGCCAGAATCTCTCAATTAAAAATATGTACACCATTGAGATCAAAAGCAACCTCCAAAAAATATACAATTTCAAATCAAATCCATTGTATTTTTGTACAGTTCTACCAGTAAGGAGTTGGGCCGTTCCTACAGCGTTGGCCTCTGAATCTTTCCTCTCCAAAGTTCGGGGCCCAGGGTAAGTTTCGGCCCCGGTTAGGCCTCGGGCCTTTGCCGGGGAGGTAGTTAGGGTAGGGTACCCGGTTGGCGCAGGCGCCGGGCCGGCAGCCGTTGCGAGGGGTGTTGGGGTGACTGCCGCCTAAGGGCGGGCCGGAAAAGTCCTCCCAGGGCTCTGGTATCATGCAACTGCCGCAGTTCCAGGAATAGTCGCCTGTGGATAGAACAGATTTTAGAATGCTCAGGATTGAAAGCGTAAAATCAATATAGGCCTTAACCTTTTAACCGCCGCATTTTTGATCGAGCGTGCTCGTGTCACCACCGACAGTAATTTGTACCACGCAGAGTAAGGTTGGCACAGTTACGGGAGTTATAAATGTGCTATAAAAACCAAATCAGATCTTTGTCTTATTTATCAGACTGTGGCGAAATGAGCTGGACAGGTATTGTCTTATATATCAGACTCTGGCGGTTAAAGGGATAATTTTAACCTTTTGAACGCCAAGAACACCTAAAGGCTTCGTGACTAGTCATGCCAACAGCGCCATAAACACGTAGTGTTATGGCGTACGCTATCAAAAAACTTTCAAGTAAGCTTTACATTAGCTCACTTGCGCCTGTGACCTTGGCGTGTGAGTAACGTTATTATTATTTTTTAATCACTTTAATGGTTAAAATATATCATAATAATATGTTGCTTGAAACAATTTGATGATGCATCCGAAATTATATTTCCTGAGAAACCGTCGATTTATATAATAAAGTAAATAAGGTTTTATGAATAAGCTAACCTGAATCCTTGTATGCTCAAACACAAGAGAAAAAAATTGTTTATTTTTATATACATACATGAAGACTTCTGAGATTCATTAGACCTAAAACCTTCAAACTTGTCATAACTGAATTTAAGTTTACATTTTTGCCATAAAATGTTTATAAGTGGGTATTATAATCAGCAAATGAATCTCAGTACACATGTTAAATATACTTTGATAAGGATAAGCCATTAATAATTAGCAGACAAATTATAACAAAAATGCCATGTCATGAATAATATTTATTATACATCATAACTATTATTTTGGCCAGAATTTGGAAGAATACTTTTTGTCTTTCGTTTGACCTATTGTGTTTATATTTTAATCACAAAATTACATTAGAACCTCTAAAAGTTCAGTTTATTCAAATGTTACATGTTTTTTTTTTAAGTACGAATATTGCAATTGCCATTCTAAAGGCGTTTGCAACATTTTTTACTTTATTTTTACAGATAAAAGACTTATTAAAATTAACCATAATTAACAATCTAACGTTTATAATGAGATCTGCTATAGGAAACATAACAAATATCATAGTTATTACATAAATGATCAGCACAAACTTCTATGTATAAATATTTAAAAATATGTCGAATTATATTCGTTTCTTAAAAATAAAATTACGACGTCTAAAAAAGGAAATTACGTCAATAAGGCTACAATTTATACATATCATAATCTACGTTGTATGACAAATTACATTAAATAATAGTAAGCGTTATGCTTTTAAATAATTCATCGCTTAAAATATCGATTATTAATGGAGTAAAATATTAGGAAATTATTTCCAAATATTACCTTCTACTTTCCAAGAATATAAGTGCCACTATGGGGTGCACTAGGACATTTTTTCTACATACAATTACCAGGAAAACTATAAAATATAAAATATTTTAATTTGAATCTACATTCGGAGTTCTGCTCCATTAATTTTCGAAAACAATTAGGCCTCCCTAATAACAAGCTAGGTACATAATCGAAATAATTTACTTAAAATTTTATTATTAAACATCGGAAAACTAGAATAGCAATTCACAATATAAATGAGCATGCATATATTTCCGCGCGAGGATAATTTTACTTCAATATCATTTTATTTTTAATTTCAGTGAATCGCAAAACCTATTTAAACCTGAAGGTAAAGGTTAACAATATTAAGATGACTATTTAAGTGGTTTATATGTAAACAGAACAAATACATAAATTGATTAAAATTTCACAAAATAGACGCAGGTAGATAGGCACATTTCATGTTTAGTTATTTGATTAGGCTCACGTAAGCTAAACGTACTTAAACTACATCAATAAAAATAAATAACGTCCAAATATTAATTATCTCCTTATTATATATCACACATAAAACGTCAGAACTAATATTAAAATGCCTAATGCTTTCAAAACTGAGCAAGCTGAATAACACTGATTAGCGCCAATAACATATTAGGGCACTTCATTTCGTTTTTGATTCGTCAACATAAATTGACACAAATGTAGGCACTGAGTATTTAAGTTATTAATGCTGCTCGGTATCCTACGTCCATTTTGTGGCGATTAAATCATTTTAATAATAAAAACACTTCCAATATTATAAGTCGAATTAACCTTAAAATTAACAAGCTGATAATCAATTGCTACGTCATATCATATAGGCAAAGAAACTAACTATTAATACAACAAACTGCAGTAAAAACCAAGATCTTTAAATTAAAGTAAAGAAATCCCGTTTTCGTAATGGCTCACTTAAGTAACGATTTTAAAATATGTATTTTCAGCGTTTAATATAATACAGTTTCTAATACGTTACACACCCTATGAACACCATACCTATCACGCCGAATGAATGGTCCTTATGATAGTTCCTTCAAATAACGTTTGGTTGAGCATAATTTAAAAAATAATTGAAGAAATATATTTTTACCGTATTTTTATGAATTAAATATTTCATTTTTGAATAAATTAACCTTTTGGACGTCAATGACCGATATATCCACACCGCAGGTTCAACGTCATAGACCGATTAATCGGTCACAGACCACAGAGCAACATATACCTACGTGAATATGCATAAAGTTCAATTTCAGTTTTGACACTTCGGTGACGTGGCGTCCGAGTGACAGCTTTTGTGTTTGACACGGCGTCGAAAAGGTTAAACTTCTTAAAAAAGTCTACAAACATTTTACGTGAAAGATTCTTCATATAAAAAGGAACTGTAATAGTCCATCATTCGACGCGTCTCAGGTATAACTGTATAAGTCATCTCATCCCCTTAAATAATCCAAATCTACATAATTATTCTAAGCGAGCGTCATATCAAAACATATTGCTACTTGTAACGCCTAAATTAAATTCTTGGCCAATAGCATGAAGCTAAGACCATATTATGCCCAATATTGTGACATTTGTGACCCTCTCACTAACCAGACCCAATGACATTCTTTGAAACTCATTATGTCCTTTTTGCATTTGAAAATATCAATTTCCCTTTTTTATATTACCATCGTCGTTTATAACGCTCTCTGTTTTAGTTATTATATTTACAATATAAGCGACAATGACTATAAGAAAAGCATTGAACTTCAAGAAGCTTTGGAAGCCAATTAGTAAGAGGGTCACGGCTAAATATATAAAATAGAACCTTTTAACCGCCATAGAATTTTTCATCGAAGTTATACGAAGTTTGGACTTATTTATCAGACCGCGGCGAAATTAGCACGATTTTGTATGTCTTATGTATCAGTCTAAGGTGGTTAAAAGGTTAATACATCGCTTTAACAAGATTAAAACGTCATTAAACCGGTGAACGTACTATACATTAGAAATTACGCTTCTTTAGGCACAATTCACGTTGGGTAACTATTTCTAGCATTCTATATCTACTAATCGCGGAATGAGGAATGTAGACCTTCGCTGCAAACATTAAGGTCTATAATTTAACAACACTTTACCCCCCATTTACATAAAATATTTTTTACATACATCGCTAATCCAATATACAGTTTGATATATGTTAAAACTATGCTATGAAGGGACGAGAGAACATGTGATGGATATTGAAACATACAATATACATTTCTTTTTTTTCACGACTAAAAGCTGGAAAAAAAAACAAACCGACAAAAATACATGTCAACATTTTTTCTAGAAATGTTTTAAGATTCAACTTACGTTTCTTAAGTCTTGTCATGACCATTATATTATACAATATAATTACCTAGTTCAAAATCACATCTAGTGCATTTTCGCAATAACACTTACATCATAATATCTAGAGATCTTACGCATACTTTTCAGATATCCACCACAGAAAAAGTACGTTAAGGAAAGGACATTCAATATGTTTAGATTTTTTCCGACCTTTCGAAAAAAAAATTATATATACACAATAGATAAAATAATTGGGTAAGTAAATAAGTAAAATCATAAGAATAAACGCGAAAAATATTTAATATTTTTTTCGTATATTAACATTAAATAGAGTCGTAATATCACATTTAACGCCACGTTATTATTTTTTTTTTTTGATTATTTTAGATGGGTCATACACATTTTATCATAGTATAATAATTAACTCGTTGGCGTCTTTTCTGCCTCTCAAATCTCAAAGTTAAGGGAATCTAAAATATTTTTTTACGCTGCATCTTTACAGGCGATACATTCAATAATTGAGACTCAAATGACCCGAGTCCTTAACTTTTATTGACACTCTACAGCAGCGGTCGGCAACTAGCGGCCCGCGAGCCTCCCTGGCTATTTAGTATGTAATATTTGTCAATATACAATAACGACAATGTCTGATAAATTCATAGTATTAACAAAGTGCGGCCCGCGTCCACTTCGTTAACTGCTATGTGGCCCTTGGCTACTAAAAGGTTGCCGACCGCTGCTCTACAGTGACATTTTTCTAAAACGTGTTTGACCCAGATACATAAAAAAACCGGTAAAAATGTAAACATATTTTAGGGGAAACGAGAACAACACTCATAGACTCCGAAACAACTACGAAACATCCGAATCACCGCATTGTATTGTCACTGTAACGAATCCGTTCACAACGTATGCGTAACATACAAATATAAATTAACAAATATTATTCCGAATATGGGCCATTTTATTTAGGGCCCCCCCACATCTAGCGTCTTTCGAGCGTCGGCGTCTGGTCAGCGCTATGGAAAATGGCGTCGCTGCGCAGTTGCGTCAACGTTGCGTTGAGCAGCGGCCATAGAGTTGTAGACGCCGACGCTCGAAAGACGCTAGTGTGTGGTTGGGGTGGCCCAAAATTGTAGGGGGTCCGCTCCGCTCCGTGCACCCGCACCAACTAGCGGACGCCCCGTACACTAAATGCACACTGCACTTTTAATTTGGATATTTTTGTGTTAGTATTTCCACTCAGAATCACGAGTTTCGTTACCATTTCTCATAGACTTAGGCCCACTTGCACCATTCGACTAACCTGGGGTTAACCGGTTAAACCTGGAGTTACCATGATTACCAGTACAATTTGCCAACAAACTGCAATTGCAGTTTGGCGAGGAATATAATGTTTATAAAAGTGTTGTGTACTTTATGATAAATAAAAAATAAAAAAAAATAAAAAATTTGACACTGGGTTAACCGATTCGGTGTTGATGACACGCCTGCCGTGTCATCAATGTTTTTTACGTGTCGCGTATGACACGGGAGAAATGTCATCAATCATCATATTCTATGGCGCATGGCATGGCTGCCGTGTCACGAAATGATTGTTCCGCTCCACAGGCAAAAGTTTTCGAAAATGGAACACGCAACGAATCGGTTAACGGTTTAACCGCTTAGCCGCGGGTTATTGAGATGGTGCAAGTGGGCCTTAGTAGACAAGCATAATATGGCATTTTGTAAACATGCAAACAGACTCACAGGACAATGTACCTACCTTAATATCACAAATTCCTATTTATGATTTTTTTAAATCCCGCGTACGTTGTGAACCAAATCCAAGTTTACACAAAACTAACACTGATACATTGAGACATCTATTTCACAACAGGTGATATACGATTCTCGGCCGTATGCATTGCATATAGGGATTACATTAGGTTGACAACTCACGGCTTATTCTTATTGTATTCTTTTCGACAAAATTAGTAACTATTGAATAGGCAACTAAGTAATATTATGTTCGTTAGGGTCATCAAGAGTATACTTAAACTTCGTTTTTTTAGCATTAATATGAACTTCGCAGAAGTAAACTTGTGCTTCCAAATCGGACACTTTTTGCGGTAAAATTTTGAAGTGTATAAGTATAGACCATGCTGCTATTGTTAATTGCATTATTATTAACAATTAAAGATTCTGATAAAAAATGCATAATTACTTCTGTGGAGTTATTTCTAAAGCTAGAAAAACGAAGTATAGTGGAAGCGAAATAAGTCATACTAAATAAGTAATTACTTTTTTTGCTATTTAGAATGTAATTAATGTTATGGTATTTGGATATATGTATTTAATACCCTTTTAAATTACCTTAAAGTTGGACTCGAGACGAATACCCTCGTTTTCGCTCGTGCGACTAACGAATCCGATCTGGGGGCCTAGCCAAGGCCTCCTGAAGCCTTTTACCGCCAACGTGTAGCGTAATAAACTATAGAATGTTTAAAATATTAAACCTTCAAAAATCTACAAATACAGGCCTAGAGACCGACAGTAGTAAGTACATGACTTTTTCACTCCCACTATAACAATGGAATATCGAAACATTTTATACAACTGTGAGGCCCCTTTCCCGTACATATTTAATAACAACGAAGCGCCTATAATAATGTATTAAGCTATAATAATGCTGTTTAACAGACGACTTTAATCTATTGAGCACATATCGTGTTTCATAAGCCAATACATTGCGTGTTGCATGCGATTTTACACCGTATTCCGTGTGATTGTAGTATAAAATCGCGTACAGTAAGAATAATAAAACCGTATAGAAAATACTTGCTACTCTTTCTATTTATTAAAAGAAAGATAGATGCATAGTAATATGAGTCAGAAATATCATGTTTTTTTTTCATTATTGACAACCCTAACGAGTTAACTATTACAGACTGTCAGTATATTTAAGTGCCGCCGTAAAGAAGTGGTGCTTCTATACGC